>NW_027045450.1:3000000-3177500 GCF_025399875.1 Dalotia coriaria | reverse complement strand
CATAAAATAGCACACTCCATCAACATCGGCTTTCGCCTAGGGCTTAGGATCGACTGACTCGTGTGCAACAGCTGTTCACACGAAACCCTTCTCCACGTCAGTCCTCCAGGGCCTCGCTGGAGTATTTGCTACTACCACCAAGATCTGCGCCGACGGCGGCTCCAGACGGGCCCACGCCCGGTCCTTCTGCGCACACCGCCGCGACCCTCCTACTCGTCAGAGCTTCATGACGAGCATAGCTCGCCGCACATGCCACTGACGGTTGAGTATAAGCACGACGCTTCAGCGCCATCCATTTTCAGGGCTAGTAACTTCGGCAGGTGAGTTGTTACACACTCCTTGGCAGATTCCGACTTCCATGGCCACTGTCCTGCTGTCTTAAGTTACAAACGCCTTTCATGGTATCCCATAAGCGTCAATTTCGGCGCTTTAACTCAACGTTTGGTTCATCCCACAGCGCCAGTTCTGCTTACCAAAAGTGGCCCACTTGGCACTCTGATTCGTTCAAATTCTCGCGGCTTCAAGTATATAACATTCAAGCAAGCCGGAGATCTCACCCATTTAAAGTTTGAGAATAGGTTGAGGACGTTTCGACCCCAATGCCTCTAATCATTCGCTTTACCGGATGAAACTCGTTAAATGAGCGCCAGCTATCCTGAGGGAAACTTCGGAGGGAACCAGCTACTAGATGGTTCGATTAGTCTTTCGCCGCTATACCCAGTTCCGACGATCGATTTGCACGTCAGAATCGCTACGGACCTCCATCAGGGTTTCCCCTGACTTCGTCCTGACCAGGCATAGTTCACCATCTTTCGGGTCCCAGCGTGTACGCTCTAGGTGCGCCTCTTCTCGCAATGAGAACGAGACGCCCCGGGAGTGCGAAGCAACTTATGCTGCCCATCTTCCCTCTGCGAAACTAAATTTCACATTCACTTTCATTACGCCTTTAGGATTCGATAGTCCCAATGACTTGCGCACATGCTAGACTCCTTGGTCCGTGTTTCAAGACGGGTCCTGAAAGTACCCAAAGCTATAGCGCCGCTGACAGGCGTGTACAGAGTCTGCCCGTGAACACCAACGCCAACAGCCGACAGGCTCCGAGATCGGCACAAGTCCGAAAAACGAATAACCTGCCGCGCTTGCGCTGAGTCGGGCGCGAACAAGTCGCGGCTCTGCGCCTTAGTTCTACCGTCAAGCAGCCGGCCAGGACATCACGGGTCCGCACGAAGCGATCAAAGATCGACGCACGGGCTCCACCGCAAGCCTTAGACCGACACCCAACGGGTCGCGACGTCCTACTGGAGGAGAAGTGCACACGTTCGACATGCAGCGGCGCACGCAAGGAGCGGAACGTCGCGAACGACGACCGTCCGCCAAGCGGCACTCGCGCACACCGAGACGCGCTGAATCTCCTCTTTCGAACTTTCGGGTTTCTCAGGTTTACCCCTAAACGGTTTCACGTACTATTGAACTCTCTCTTCAAAGTTCTTTTCAACTTTCCCTCACGGTACTTGTTCGCTATCGGTCTCGTGGTTATATTTAGCCTTAGATGGAGTTTACCACCTACTTAGGGCTGCACTCTCAAGCAACCCGACTCTAAGGAGAGATCCTTCCGCAGCCGGCAATGGTCACTACGGGCCTGGCACCCTCTATGGGTAAGTGGCCCCGTTCAAGAAGGACTTGGACGCATCGCCAAACCACGGAATAATGGATCCTCCCAAACACTACATTTCGCAGCGTCCCAGCGGGCGCGCGATTCAGTGCTGGGCTTTTCCCTGTTCGCTCGCCGTTACTAAGGGAATCCTAGTTAGTTTCTTTTCCTCCGCTTATTAATATGCTTAAATTCGGCGGGTAGTCTCACCTGCCCTGAGGTCGCGTTTTCGTTTGCGGATCGAGCGCCTACAAGCAAGCGCCGTCACCACTTCGCATGTTTCCAAAGCCTTAAATTAGTGGCTCAAGTCTTGACAAACCGAAGAATCAAAAGTCGCTTGTATGCACAATTACTCCGCATGCGCGTTACAAACCTCCGCCGTATTGAGTTTGAGATACAGTCGTCTTGCTTCGTCATCTAGGACGCGACAGACTCAAAACATACAATCGTATATGAGGGTTGCAATCGCTGCGATAGCACAAGCACGAGACCGCGCGAAAACGGCTCGTACGTGCACGACGATTTGCTCCGTCATTGACATGACTTGGGCCTGACTATTGGAATCGTACGCCGTATCCCGATCTATGACATAAGCCAGCCGATACAGGGGCGCACGAGTATTTAAAGTAACGTGCCTTGGCAGCTATGTTTTGCGCTGCCTACTACACGAATACTCAAGAGTCCCGACATTCATGTTGCGTGTGGCTCTATTGCACACAACAGCCAACACAAACCGGACAGTCGTGGAAATTGAAACGACCCTCAGTCAGGAGTGGTCCAGGAACAGTATCCAAAGACCGCAATGTGCGTTCGAATTGTCGATGTTCATGTGTCCTGCAGTTCACAAGTTGACGCGCAATTTGCTGCGTTCTTCATCGACCCACGAGCCAAGTGATCCACCGTTTAGGGTTATATTAATAATTTCAAGATTGCTTTCGCTCAGGACAACGTTAACGATTGCAACGGGGTGTTCGACCGCGTAACATCCGTATCGCCAGCGATCGGCACGGATACTCGAAACGTTCAGGTGCATCCGCTAACATGCAATCCGCCATCCCAAACTACTACCAACACTTGTTAACAATAATTGCTATTCTTGGTACGAGATAAATCTCAATTTGTTCTAAACACGGTGCCGCCCGTGTAGAACGTGCAAATGACAAATGCGAACGATGCTAAAAAGCAACGAACCCAAGTGCCGCGTTCAAAAATATACACACATAACGTAAGTTAATGTGCGCAAACAACTCCTCCTAGATCACATAGAATTGAAGAAACAAAAGTCGACGTACTATACTTTGTATGCGTCGTATTGCCACCCAATATAACTATGAAACCTATCGTACGATTCTCTACGTCCTTCTGCATTAAATGCGATGGGGCAGCTAATAACGCACGACTACCACAATTTGTGCGCGTGCGGCTCTTGGCGACGCAGCAGCAAACACAAACTGTTCTGGAGCTCGGTAGATTTGCCACTTTCTACCTATGGTGCCCTGTCTCCTCGGTATTTTACCCCACTTTTATAATTTATAAGTGGGTGCTAGACAATATAATTATACTCAGGAGTTTTTGGTTTAAGAGCGTGCGGCATAGTGCAACGCAACAGACAACAAAAACTGGACACAAATTTATTAAAAGAAACCCGCCTTACCAGCGATATTTCACACTGATTTGGAGGTCGTGTCATGTCTAATTTACTCTTAAACAACATGATTTTTGGTTTTGGGGCAGACACTTCTAACTTGTTGTCTTTACACCATCGATATAGCTTATCGACTGCTCCTTATGCTTTGATTTCTAGCTCTTTTCTAGAATTTCTTGTTATGAGAATCACTCTGTCATCTGCATAATCTATTTCTTTAAGGCTCAACTTTTCGCAGTCATCAAACACTAGGTTCCATAGTATGGGGCCTAGTACCGATTCCTGCGGGCAGCCTTTTGTAATCCACTTTTCACATTTTTATTCTCTTTATGCATGACAATCCTCCCCACGAAATAGTCTTTGAGGATGTCATACAAATTCTGTGGGCACTTTCGGTGCCGTAGTGACTTGAAGATTGCGGGCCACCACAAATGATCAAAAGCGCCGCTTATATCAACAAAACGCCCAGCACGTACTTTGCGTGAGATTCATCTACATACTTGTACAGTTCATGAACTGCATGTTCAGTAGACCTGGCGGCTGTAAAGTCGAACTGAGTTGATGCCTATCTTCATCACTATAAGTTTCTCGAGTATTTTGCCTAGCACAGCTAGGAGGCAAATAGGCCTGTAACTTTTGGCAAGCTAGGATCTTTATCCAGTTTTGCAAGTATAACTAGGAGGCCTAGTTTCCATGCGTCTGGAAATTTACCTTTTATTAAACAGGCGTTGAAAAGTTCAAGCAATTCCTCTTTAATGTTAACATACACGGCCTTGATTATTTCAGCAGTAATGCAGTCATAACCAGGGGCCTTTCTGTTCTTAAGGCTTGCGATGGCCATATCAAGCTATTCCCCGGTGAATCGCGTGCAATTCTTTGGGTTTCTGTACGAATGTACTTTTCCCGCAGTTCTGCCTGCTCATCTGAGTCCAAGTTTGGGTCATCGTCCGCAATAAGTGCGTTCACGATCGTTTCGAACGTTTCCGCTTGCGTGCTAGTGTATGTACCTTCTTTATTGAGGACGGTGCACGGTGCAGACCGGGGCTTCAGCTTCTCCATTTCCATTTTAGAATAAAACCCAAAAGGGTTTGAGCAGCTTTCAACAGTTTTGCAACAAGCAATTCCAGGCTGGTGTGCCTGGCCTTCCTGATCTCATGTCGGTATCTATTTCGAAGTTCGCTGTATTCTTTCTTTCGCCTTTCTTTCAGCTCGACGGTGCAAGTTCTCTGCAACTGCCCTCTCTTCCGGAAGACCTTCAAACGAAGATCATCCAGTCGTTTAGACCACCAGGGATTCGTTATACGTGTTCGAAGTTTTACCTTCGGCACGCAACTATCTCTAGCGGATACTAATACAGATTCTAGCCTTTTAGCGAGATGTTCGGGTTCTTCGCTCTTTTCAATTTGGGCAAGCATTTCGAGAGTTTTCTCATTGTACTTGTCCCAGTTCGTCTTTGAATACTTGAATTTATATACCGCCCTCTCGGTATTGACATGACGTTTGTTGCCTAACTGAAAATGGATTGGTCTATGATCGCTCGTGCACCATTTTGCGTCTTCAACCAGCCACGAGTGGGCATCATTCAATGCTAGAGCACTTACGAATGTTACGTCTATGTTTGATTGGCCATTTGGGCCATTGAAAGTACAATGGTGGCCAGGTTCATTCAAAATGTAATAGTTGTGTTCTTGGATGAGATTTTCAACCTGAGACCCGGCATGACACGATGTGTCACAGTTCCAGAGAATCGATCTGGCATTCAAGTCCGCTGATATTATGACTTTCTCACCTTGGAGCCTTTTCATAATATCAGCTAATTTTGAAATGTAGTGTTGGCGGTCGTCACCGAACTGCCAATTCATGCTCACGAGGACGTAGGAGTTTCCCCGTGATCAATACGGACGCATACAGTGTGTGACTCCGATATCTCTGATAGGTGTAAAACACTGATCTCATGGTTAGCTACGATAATCGCAGCTTTGGCTTTACCTTTTCCTAAAACTTTCATAGTTTGCATCGAAAAGGGCATGCCATGTGCATTCACATACGGTTCTTGGAGAAGAAGCAGGTCAAACCCATGCGACTCCATCCTTTCCCATATCTCATCCAGAACAACTTTTGCTCCTCCACAATTGAGCTGTAGGACGTTTAACATTGTAAGGCAGTAGCGTTTGTCAACTCGTAGTCACCTACGTAGCCAACTTTACCGATATATTGCGTTCGGGCAGACTATCGTATTCTTTACATTATGGGAGTGTGTTCGGCCTGCTGCCTTGCACGCTCTACATTTCGCTGGCCCTTCACGGATTGGGCACACAGTGGCCACAAACTTCTTTTGGGAACGGCACCATTTGGTTGGGTGTCCGTACCCCTGACACTTCGTGCACCTTCTGACGGCGACGTAGTCGCGGACTTGGAAGGACTCCCAGCCGCAGAAAACGCGCCCCAAGCGTGCGAGTGCTCTCTCATCTCTCCGTTCACATTTAGGATAAAGTGGCGGTTTTATTCTTTAGGCTTATTTCAAGTGCAACTGCAACTGTTGCATTTGGCCTGGGCTCCTCGCGCCCTTCTTTTCTGCTACCTGTATGTTCACCAGGCGCAGTAGATTCTCATGGCTTACTGACTCCGGGACGTTCGCTACAATCATCCTCGGAGTCAGCTTCTCCACTTCCTTGACCCTCAATCCATGCTTTTTAAGGTCCATGGACCGCAACCTATTTGCCCCTTCGGGGTTTGTGCAATTGATAATCACACCGGTTTTCCGGTGTGATCGCATGCGTACGACCCTGAAGCCTTCTTGCTCAGGGTCAATCTTTGCCAGCCTCTTCCTGGCCTCGTCTGCGTCACCGCCATCTTCCGCGACAATGGCAGCCGATCTCCCTTTGGGAAGCCCAACCTTGACGGCCCCAGCAGCCGTTTTGGCTTCTCTTTGTCGCTTTGAGCGACTTTACATTTGATTTATTCCTGCCTTTTCTGTGGTGCAGGGTCCACCTTCGCACCAACCGGCTTTCGCGAGCCTCCTTAAGGCGAGCGACCAGCATTGCCGTCTCCTCATCCTTAGGATAAACGTTTTCCTTAGCGACGCAATCTCCTCACGGAGCTGCGCCGCTAATTCCGGCTTCGTCGTCTTCGATTTGCCTTCGAGCTCGGAGGCAATTGCCTCCAAACCCGTAAGCCTGTCGGACAGCCTACAGGCCTGTTTAGTCCGACTCACGGGGGCGTTTCGCCTTGGGATGTCGCCATCCTCAGGCCCCACGCAACCGCTTGGGTTTGCGGTCACGTGAACTAACTTCCTCACTGTCCCAGCGCTATTCAAGTCGTTTAAGAAGAGTCGCCGTTAGACCTACACAGGAACAAGCCTGAGCAGGAGCCCTTCCACCTCGTCAAGGTCGACAACCTGGGGTTTTTCGATCAGAATTTGATCGGAATTCAAATATCGCAAAATGCATATATCGCAAAGAGGCCACTCTTAAACACGTGGGGATAACATGTCGTCAAAATAATTGCAAACAACTGACGAATGTTATTCGGTGTTGATGTCAACGCAGCATCAGCAAGCGTTAAGTCCCAATGGTTATCGTCTTCTAGCAATTGCAGTTCACGACATGCATCCTGGGTATGTATTGAATACTCGACCAGTAACTGTTCGTAAAATTCAAAAGACGTTGGTCCGGGAACATTCACCAATAACAAACGTAAATAGAGGCACTCACGTTGCTTTGGATGTACCGTGTAAAGTCTCCCCAATGTCTTAGCTTTGAATATGCCTGTAATGGAAGGATGTGGTTTTCCTTGTTTCCGTGGCTCCCATTTTTACTGGAATTGTTCCATGTGAAATAACGTGGAACATCACCATACACCAATGTCTTCGCGAATTGGTCAAAAACATCAGGTTTTGACACAATGTAAAAATTCAGTTAGAGTCGTTTTCTGAGCTTCAGACGCTCTTTGGAGAACATTTTCTTCTGTGAAGTATACACGTTGACCGTTTTCAAGATGTATTGCCAGATGTTGAACATCAGGATCTCTTTCGTGGATGGGAAAGCTGAGAATATGCCAAATAGCTTCATTGCTGCTAATGTATCTGCCCATTTGGTATCGTGCTATTTCGTCATTTTATTTATATGTTTTGTACTTCAAATATGGCCAAATCACTGCCTTTGTTTACATATTTACAAAATATACTTAATTGATTTAACAGAACTGCAAAGCTCAACATTGATATGAGCTTTATAAGTTTTGAAAGTAGTGGTGAGTATGGTACCACCCACTGATTATCAAACTCAACTTGATTTGGAAAGTTCGGCAGTCGCATTGTAAATGTGTGTGCCACCATTCTCAGTAGTTCTGCGGCGATACATTGGATAACCATCAATATCCGTGATCGTATCATTCGTATGCGGCTTTGGGAAGTTTTTACATTTTCCATTTTCCATGCACGGTGACATCATGTTGAAAGCACCGCATGGCCCATGGATCATGTGTTTGGTGACAATATCAAATAATTCTTGATTAATTAATGGGTCTGGAATTTCGGCTGAAATTATTTGATCGATTTCTTCAGGACGGATTCTATCTTTAAGCCAAACCAAAATGTGGGCATGAGGCAAACCTCGCTTTTGCCACTCTATCGTATTCAGCCAACAACGTATGATACCAAAAATTGAATATTTAACAATAAAATCAATTAAGGATTTTAATTTTTGTTTAAACACACGTGCAGTTAACTAAGAATAACTAATAGTATCATATATATATATATATATATATCTGGTCTTCTCGGCTGTTGTTGTTTCCCGGGTCCCTGTTGACCTGGGCTCGATTTTGGCTTTCCTTTCCTGGTGGGATCAAAGTTTTCGGGCTTGCCCTTGTACTTTGGTGCAATTGCTGCAATTTCTTCCCTGGTGTAAGTTTTCTTTTCATCTGCCATTTTCGATTTGTTTTGGTTTTAAGATTGCAGTTATAAATAACCTTCGCAGTCTTAGAAATTTTAATTTGTTTGTCTTACTGACTCCAGATTTAAAACTGGGGTATATATATATATATATATATATATATACAAAATGCATAAAAAACTAAGAATAATTAATAGTATCTAATATATACATAATGGATCAAAAAACTAAGAATAAAATTAATAGTATCTAATATAAACATAATGCATAAAAAAAACTAAGAATAATTAATACTAACTAATATATACATAATGGATAAAAAAAACTAAGAATAACTAATAGTATCTAATATATACATAATGGATAAAAGAACTAAGAATAACTAATTGTAAAAAGCGGCTTTCGAATACATATTGCGCACCACTGGTATTCATCACGAATAAATTCGCTTAAATAGTTTGTATTAACGCGATTGAACAAACGACGACCCGAGATAATTTTTTGTCCTACTAACAATTTATACACAGTAAAACAATCACTGCACACATGTAAGTTCCCACTTGATTTTATTAAAATTGAACGGCACACGTGTTTTCTTTTTAAAGTCCAAGAATGACCGTTCATCTGTTACCAGATACTTGTTGATATGACACCCAACTCTCCGTTCCGAGCTTCAAGCAGCGCCATATGCGATATCTCCAGCGGAATACCAGGCTGATGTTTATTGCTCGGTCACAGCGTTTTGAATTATTTGTACTCTGCGGGATGTCTCATCCTCATATGCTGACTTACTCCCTCAGCGGTACTTAAATTCAGCGCATCGCAGACCTCACTTACTTAGGTGAAGGTGAGCTCCCTGCCGGTAGCGCAAAAGCAGTGATGAGCCACTTCAACCCCGTTGGTGGCAAGACTCTCCACGATACCGGTGACGCGGTGAAACTGAGGCACACTTCAATCAATGTCTTGTTCAGTTGGTGTACTCATTGTGGGTCTTAATATGGAAGTCGCGAAAAGAAGAAAACTAAGTTTTAATAAGACGTTACTAAGCTTATAGTCCTACAGGACTTGAATCCTGAGATACCCCAGGCACACAGAAAAGTACGCGGAATGGCAGGGCCCTCGCAACTTTTAGGATATATAATAGAAATAGAACTGTGTGAGTATGTAGCAGAAGGATTGAAGATGAAACAAGTCCAGCTGCAGAGTCAATAGCGGGCCGCTGGCTAGTATGGATCTTGCGGCACTCCTCTCTGCAGGTGGCATGATGCCATTCCGTCCGGTCGATGTGTTGGACCTTCCTTCCCCACAGAGTTCTCTAGAACCGCCATAGGTGCTCCGGTACTCCTGCTGCTCTTAGGCCATCGGCAGTCTTCTCCCCAAGACGCGCTGTTGAACGCATTGGCAGTATCGGCCTACCAGCAACACCAGCCTGCTTGACGTGCCTTGTACTTATCCATCGCTGCGCGAAAGCGCGCTGGTGCTCATCGGCCTCTATTGCTGACCTACCCTTCCTAAACCCGTATTGAGTGTCGGAAAGGTATGCCTCAAAGTGGCCCTCGCACCAGTGTAGGAGTACCTTTCGAACTTCCTAGCCCATTCAGCAGGCATATCGGCCTGTGGTCTCCTGGCCTGTCCCCGCTCTTTCCTGGTTTCCTCAGGAGAATGAGGATGGCTGGTTTCCAGCGTTTTGGGAATACTCCCTCTCGAAGGCAGCTTGTGGCCACTTCTGCCAGCCTATCTGAGGCCAGAATCGCTGCCATCTTAATCGCCTCGTTAGGAATGCCGTCTGGGCCGGGGGCCTTGTTGTTCTTGAGTGCCAGCGCTGCGCGGATTACCTCCTCCTCTGTCACCTCCTGGACACACCAGTCCTCCGCCGGGGCGGTCTGTCTCACGGGGGGTTCTTCTGGGTGTCTGCTCGGAAACAGCACCTCCATCGCTTCCTTGGCCTTTTCCAGGGCAGGCGGGGGTGTTCTCACAAACTTCCTGCATACTATCCTGTATGGCAGGCCCCACGGGTCGTTTTCCACCTCCTCCGTCAGCTTCTCCCAGGAGCGTAGTTTGCTGACCCGAATCATCTTTTTGAGACGGTTTTTGGCCGCCCTGGCCTCATCTCTGGCCCTCTCCAGCTGCTCCGCTCGATCTGCTCTCGTTCTTTGGAGCTTCCTGCGGGCCGCCTTGACCTCTGTTCTGGCTTGGGAGATCTCCTCCGTCCACCAGTACATCGGTTTCCGGCAGGCCTTCTTACCTCCTCCTGCGGCGGCCGTAGACTTGGTTGCAGAATGCCACCATCCATTTCTGGAGGGTCTCTGCAGCTACTTCCGCCCCCTTGGGTAGGGGCCGCCTGAGCAGCGTGTGCTGTGCCGCTTCCGTCGCTGTCTCCTCCGGGACTTCCTTGACCTTCCATCTCTCCCGCGTCATTGTCTCAGAGCTGGTCGTCTGCTCGTCCAGGTCCATGATCATGAGCCTGTGGTCGCTCGCCGTCTCGTCGTCGACCACCGCCCAGGACCATGGTCCTGTGAGACCCTTTGCTAGCGAGACGTCAGGGTTGGAAGTGCGCGCTCCTTTCTGGAATGTGGGGGCTGAACCGTTGTTCATAATCACAAGGTCCCTTGTTGCCGCCAGCTCCAGGAGGTGCCTGCCTCTCTCGTCCGATGCCCGCGCGGCCCATTCCGGTGCCTTGGCGTTGAAGTCTCCTCCAACGATGACTTCCTCTGGTTTTGTCCAGTGCTGTGCCGACCTCCGCTAGAGCTCGTCGTATTCCCCGATCGTCAGGGCCGGAGACGCGTAACAGCTGATGAAATTTCTTCCATCGACCGTTACCCCACCACTCCCTTTGCCCTGTGGAATACGTTTTGCGGGAGAGACTTGTCCCATACAGCCACCGCAGCCCTCTTGAGGTCGTCAAAGTACCATCCCGTGGGTCTCGAGGCCACAAGCGGCTCCGAAACCAGCGATATGGTGAGACCCCACTTTCTCGCTGCCTGGGCGTGCAGATCTTGGGCCGCCCAGGTGTGGTTCAAATTAATTTGAGCCACTCGCATTTTCGGGGTTGGAGGGTTCCTCTCGCGGTTCTGGCGTCGTCGCCTTCGCCGCTTGACACTTCTCGCTTCCTCCTGTATGGTCCTTGTCTGCAAAGCCACCCACCACGCAGGCTATGCAGCTCGGCTCCTCCTGGCATGCCTTCGGCCCTTTGCCTTCCTGCCTGTCGGGAGGGGCAGCTGGGGCTGTCGCTAAGGTGGTTCGCTTCCTGGACTCCCTTGCCTTTGCATGTGAAGCACACCGGATCCTCTTTACATGACGCCGCCTGGTGTCCCTCCTGGCCGCATCTTCGGCAGCACTTGGAGCGATCCTGCCCTTGCACGCCGCCACCCCATGTCCTTTTCCAGGCACCTGGGGCATCTCTTGGCCGTAGGGGCGATCCGCAGGATCCTTGACCTTGACAGGCCAATCCTCACCCTTTTGGTCTCCAAGCACCTCTCCGCGTCCCTTGCCTGGAGCAGCGCCGATGCCGATGCGCTTGCGTCCGCCCTCTTCGTGACCCTGCACGCCTCCAGTGGCACCGTCTTCCCGAGCAGCTCGCCCACCGCCGCCGCCACCTCTTCCGGCGTGTCCGGCGACCTGACCGTCATGTTCTTGCCGACGGCCGTCTTCAGGGCTTTCTCCAACTGCGAGGAGTCAGCCCCTTCGCCACCACCACCCGGAGCGCCCTGCTCTTGGTCTTTGTAGCGTCTCGGATGCTGGCCTTCAGAGCTTGCGGGAGCCCATTTTGATTGCCAGAGCCGCTGTGGCGTAAGACTGCCCCTGCACCAGCAGCACCCTGGAACCGGCCTCCTGGGCCGCCATCCTCCTGCCGCTGACGTGCAGCACCCACTTCACCTCCGTTTCCCTTAGGCAGGCCTCCGCCACCTTCCTAAGGCACTCCTTACGTTCTCCTTTTCCAGGGCCGCCCTCAGTTTGACCAGGCCCTTGTACCATTCCTGTGGGCCTTGGTTGCCGTCGCACCCTACCAGGATGACTAGGTCTTGCCTTGTCTTTTCTTCGCCGTTCTCATCCGGGCCCGTCTGCCGGTCCCTGAAAATCGCGGCCTGAGAGCCCTTGCTTCTTCCAGCTCCCTGTCGTCCCTTGTCTTAGCCGCCTTGGCTTCCTTATGTGGGGCCTCGAGCTCCCTCCTCGCCGCCGCGAAGTGGCCTGCCAGCTGGTCTATTGCCGCCTTCAGGGGCTTGGCCGTATTCTTTTCCTTTAGCGACTGGAATGTGGCCACCAGGATTTCCATCCGGTTGACCGCCTCCCCTGTTTTGCTCGGAGGTGTGGTGTCATCTCGGGGCCGTTTGCTGCTTACCTCCGGTAGTGACAGCGCCTTTCCAAGAGGTGGTGTCCGCGGAGACTCCGCTCCGTCTGACCACAGTCTTGTTCTTGTTATGCCACCCACTAAGGTGACATTTGGTGATCCGCTGATCAGCTCGTCATCCTGCCAGTAGCTAGATCCTCCTGATCCTGCCGTCGACGGGGTGCCCGGTGTTCTTGGAGGCGTCGACGGGGTGCCCGGTGTTCTTGGAGGCGTCCTCTGGAGCCCTCCTCTCTTGAAAACCTTTTGCTCGCTGAGCTCGCTGAGCTGAACAGTTGGCCTGATTACCTTACCTTGCGTTCCAGTAGTACTTACTTGACTCCCAGCCTGGTTCATCGCTGGGGTCTTGCAGTCGTGGGATAACGATCCAGCGGGGCCTGCAACAACGCCCTTCAGGACCGGCACTGAGGTATCCCTCCCCTGTGCGGTAAACTTTTTCTTTGTCGGTTCCATGTCCGTCCAGAATTAGTTACGTTTTATAGCTGCCGCCAGCTCGCGCCCTTGATTCTTTAAGTCCTGGCTCGACTGTGTTTGGGTACGTTAGCTTCCCCCACTCGCTGGCTTGCAAGGGGGTACTGAGCCCCGGGACCACGCCAAGGTGTACCCATCCCGGGGTAACCTAACCTAACCTAACCTGCTGCTTGGCTTCTTCTTACAACACAACCTGCTTCCAGCACAGCACACAGCACAGCACAGCACAGCACAGCACACCTGACACAGCACAGCACAGCACAGCACACCAGCACAGCACAGCACAGCACAGCCTAGCACAGCACACAGCACAGCACAGCACAGCACAGCACAACACAGCACAGCACAGCACAGCACAGCACAGCACAGCAGCACAGCACAGCACAGCACAACACAGCACAGCACAGCACAGCACAGCACAGCACAGCACGGCTGGCACAGCACAGCACAGCACAGCACAGCACAACACAGCACAGCACAGCACAGCACAGCACAACACCGGCACAGCACAGCACAGCACAGCACAGCACAGCACAGCTGGCACAGCACAGCACAGCACAGCACAGCACAGCACACAGCACAGCACAGCACAGCACAGCACAGCACAGCACAGCACAACAGCACAGCACAGCACAGCTGGCACAGCACAGCACAGCACAGCACAGGCACAGCACAGCCTGGCACAGCACAGCACAGCACAGCACAGCACAGCACAGCACAGCACAGCACAGCACAGCCTGGCCTGTAGCACAGCACAGCACAGCACAGCACAGCACAGCACAGCACAAGCACAGGCACAGCACAGCACAGCACAGCGCAAGCACAGCCTGGCCTGGCCTGGCCACAGCCACAGCACAGCCTGGCACAGCACAGCCTGGCCCGGCCCTGGCCCGGCCTGTGGCCCTGAAGTCGGCCTGGCCCGGCCCTGGCCTGCTTGGTTATCCCGGTTCTGTCGGTTCTGTCGGTTCTATCCCGGTTCTATCCCGGTTCTATTCCGGATCTATCCTGGATCTATCGGATTTTATCGGATCTATCGGATCTACGCCCAGATGCTTTTTCCGGATCTATCCCGGTTCTATCCCGGTTCTATCCCGGTTCGATCCCGGACTTATCCCGGATCCATCCCGGATCTATCCCGGATCCATCCCGTATCTATCCAGGATCTATCCCGGATTTATCCCGGATCTATCGCAGATCTATCCCGGATCAAGGACCATGGAACAAGAACCAAGGACCAATGACCAATGACCAAAGACCAAGGACCTAGGACCAAAGACCAAGGACCAAGGACCATCAAGGTCCAAGGACCTACAAGGACCAAGGTCCAAGGACCAGGACCAAGTACCAGGACCAACAGGACCAACAGGTCCAAGGACCAACAGGACCAACAAGGACCAGAAACCAGCAAGGACCAGAAACCAGCAGGACCAAGGACCAATGAGCCAGAGGCAGCTGGCCAAGGCAAGGACCCAGGACCCAAGGACCCAGGGAGCCTTGTGACCAGGGCAAGGCAATGACCCAGGAGCCAGGACCAGGACCAGGACAGGACCAGGACCAGGACAGGACCAGGACCAGGACCAGGACCAGGACCAAGGACCAGGACCAGGACCCAGGACCAAGGACCAAGGACCAGGACCAGGACCAGGACAGGACCAGGACCAGGACAAGGCCAGGACCCAGGACCAGGACCAGGACCAGGACCAGGGACAGCAAGGACCAATGACCAAGACGGGACAAATGACCAGCTGACCAGCTGACAGGACCAGGGACCAGGACCAAGACCAGCAAGGACCAGCAGGGTGCAAGGGACCCAGCAAGGACCAGCAGGACCCAGGACCAGGACCCAGGACCTACAAGGACCAGGACCCACCACAAGGACCAGGCCAAGGGCAAATGACCAATGACCAGCTGACCCAGGGACCAGGGCCGAGCACTGAGACCAGTACCAAGACCAGCAAGGGACAGCGGGTCCAGGACCTACAAGGACCAGGACCAGAGCGAAAAAATGACCAAAGAAGACCAGCAAGGTCCAAGGACCTACAAGGACCCAAGGACCCAGGACCAGCAAGGACCAGGACCCAGCAGGACCAGGACCCAGCAAGGACCAGCAAAGGACCAGCAGGACCCAGCAAGGACAAACAGGACAGCAGGACCAGCAAGGACCAGCAAGGACCAGCAAGGACCAGCAAGGACCAGCAAGGACCAACAAGGACAGCCAGCAAGGACCAACAAGGACCAGCAAGGACCAACAGGACCAAGCAAGGACCAGGACCAGAACCAGGACCAGGGGCCAGGACCAGGACCAGGACAAGGACCAAGGACCCAAGGACCAAGGACCAAGGACCAAGGACCCAGGACCAGGACCAGGACCAATGACCAATGACCAGCAAGGACAAGGGCCCAGGACCAAGGTCCCTACAGGACAGGACCAGCAAGGACCAAGACCAGGACCAGCAAGGACCAGCAAGGACCAAGGTCTGGGACCAGGACCAGGACCAGGACCAGGACCAGGACCCGGGACCAGCAAGGACAAGGGCCCAGGACTGGGTCCCAGGACCAAGGTCTAGGACCAGGGACAACATGGACAGGTCCCAACATGGACCAACAGGACCAGGACCAGGACCAGCAAGGACAAGGGCCCAGGACCCAAGGTCCCAGGACCAAGGTCAGGACCAAAAAGGACCAGCAGGACCAAGGACCAGGACCAACAAGGACCAGCAAGGACCAAGGTCTAGGACCCAAGGACAGGACCAAAGACCAAGGACCAAGTCAAGGACCAGGAGCCAGCAAGGACCAACAGGACCAACAAGGACCAGCTTAGGCCAAGGACCTAGGACCAAGGCAGGACCAGGACCCAGGACCAAGGACCAAGGACCAGCAAGGACAAGGGCCCAGGACCAAGGTCTAGGACCAAGGACCAACAAGTACCAAGGACCAAGGACCAGCAAGGACAGCAAGGACCAAGGACCAGCAAGGACCAGGACCTAGGACCAAGACCAAGGACCAGCAAGGACCAGCAGCTTGGGTCCAAGGACACCACAGGACCAAGGTCAGGACCCAGAAGTCAGGACCAAGGTCCAGGACTGGACAGGTCCAGGACCAGGACAAGGACCAGGCCAGGACCAGGACCAAGGACCAGGGCCAGGACCAGGACCAGGACCAACAGGTCCAGGACCTACAAGGACCAAAGGGCAAGGACCAAGGTCCAAGGACCAACAAGGTCCAAGGACGTACAAGGAACAAGGTCAAGGACCTACAAGGACCAAGGTCCAAGGACCAAGGACCAAGGACCAAGGACCAAGGACCAAGGACCAAAGACCAAGGACCAAGGACCAAGGACCAACAAGGACCCTGCCCAGTTCTATCCCGGTTCTATCCCGGTTCTATCCCGGTTCTATCCCGGATCTATCCTGGATCTATCCCGGATTTATCCCGGATCTATCCCGGATCTACGCCCAGATCTTTTCCGGATCTATCCCGGTTCTATCCCGGTTCTATCCCGGTTCTATCCCGAACCTATCCCGGATCCATCCCGGATCTATCCCGGATCCATCCCGTATCTATCCAGGATCTATCCCGGATCTATCCCGGATCTATCCCGGATCTATCGCAGATCTATCCCGGATCAAGGACCATGGACCAAGAACCAAGGACCAATGACCAAAGACCAAGGACATAGGACCAAAGACCAAGGACCAAGGACCAAGGACCAACAAGGTCCAAGGACCTACAAGGACCAAGGTCCAAGGACCAAGGACCAAGTACCAAGGACCAACAAGGACCAACAAGGTCCAGGACAGGACCAACAAGGACCAGAAACCAACAGGAACCAGAAACCAGCAAGGACCAAGGACCAGCGGCCAAGGAGCAATGACCAGAGCAGGACCAGGACCAGGACCAGGAGCAGCTGACAGGAGCAAGGCAGCTGACCAAGACCAAGGACCAGGACCAAGGACAAAGGACCGGACCAGGACCAGGACAAGGACCAGGACCAGGACCAGGACCAGGACCAATGACCAATGACCAACAAGGACAAGGGCTGAGGACCAAGGTCTGGAGACCAGGACCAACAAGGACCAAGACCAGGGACCAGCAAGGACCAACAAGGACCAAGGTCCCCTAAGGACCAGGACCAAGGACCAAGGACCAGGACAGGACCAACAAGGACAAGGGCCCAGGACCAAGGTCCCAGGACCAAGGTCTAAGGACCAGGACCAACATGGACCAGGACCAGCAAGGACCAGCAAGGACCAGGACAGGACCAGCAAGGACAAGGGCCCAGGACCCAAGGTCCCAGGACCAGGTCTGGGACCAGGACCAGCAAGGACCCAGGACCCGGGACCAGCAAGGACCAGCAAGGACCAGGAATTACAAGGACAGGACCCAGGACCAAAAGGAGCCGGGACCGTCAGGACCAGAGCCAGCAAGGACCAGCAGGACCAGCAAGGACCCAGCAAGGACGGGGACCTGGGACCAAAGACCAGGACCAGGACAGGACCAGGACAGGACCGAAAACAGGACAAGGGCCCAGGACCAAGGTCACAGGACCAGGACCAAGTACCAGGACCCAGGACCAGCAAGGACCAGGACCAAGGACCAGCAGGACCAGGACCTAGGACCCAGGAGCCAGGTTAACAGGACCAACAGGACCTGGGACCAAGGTCCAGGACCCGAAGTCCAAGGACAAGGTCCAGGACCAAGGACCAGGTCAAGGACCAAGGACCAGGACCAAGGACCAGGACCAGGACCAGGACCAGGGACCGGGACCCAGGGACAGGACCGGGACCCAGGACCAGGACCCGGGACCCAGGACCCAGGGCCAGCAAGGTCCAGGACCTACAGGACCAAGGGCGGGACCAAGGTCCAAGGGACCAGCAAGGTCAGGACATTGTTACAAGGAGCAAGGTCAAGGACCTACAAGGACCAAGGTCCAGGACCAGGACCAGACCAAGGACCAGGACCAAGGACCAAGACCAGGACCAAGGACAGGACCAACAAGGACCAGCAAGGTCAAGAACCTACAAGGACCAAGGACCAGGACCAGGACCAGCAAGACCAACAGGACCAGGACCAGCAGAACCAAAAAGGACCAGCAAGGAGCAGGACCAACAAGGAGCCAGGACAAGGACCTGGTACCAAGGACCAAGGACCAGGACCAGGACAGGACAAGGACCAAGGACCAAGGACCAAGGACCCAGGACCAAGGACCAAGGACCAAGGACCAAGGACCAGGACCAGGACCATGGACCAGGACCAGGACCAAGGACCAGGACCCAAGGGACCAGGACCCAGGACCAAGGACCAAGGACCAATGACCAAGGACCAATGACCAAGGACCAAGGACCAAAGACCTGGGACCAAGACCTGGGACCAAAGACCAAAGACCAAGGACCGCCAAGGACCAAAATCAGGACCAGCAAGGACCAGCAAGGACCATGGACTGAGACCAGGACCAGGACCAAGGGCAAGTTCAAGGACCAAGACCAGCAAGGACAAGGGGCCCAGGACCAAGGTCCCAGGACCAAGGTCTAGGACAGGACCAGCAGCATGGACCCAGGACCAGCAAAAGGACCAGCAGGACCAGGACCAGGACAGCAAGGACAAGGGCCCAAGGGCCAAGGTAGGGAGACCAGGTAGAGACCAAGGACAACAAGGACCAGAGACCAGGGCCAACAAGGACCAACAGGACCAAGGTCCCACAGGACCAGGACCAACAAGTACAAGACCAGAGACCAACAAGGACCAGCAAGGACCAGGACCATAGACCAAGGGCCAAGAGACCCAGAGACCAAGACCAGGGCCAAGACCGTGACAACCCAGGGCCAGGGCCAAGGGCCAGAACCAAAACCTAGGACCAAAACCTAGAGACCAAGGCAAAGACCAGGACCAGAGACCAGGGCCAAAAATCAGAACCAGCAAGGACCAGCAAGGACCAAGACTGAGACCAAGGCCAAGTCCAGGGCCAAGACCAGAACCAAGGTCCAACAAGCACAGGAACCCAGGACCAAAAAGGACAAAACCAGCAAAGACAGAACCAGGGCCAGGAGGCAAACCAGAGACAGGAGATCCAAAACCAAGGAGCCTACAAGACCAGGAACCAGGGTATGACAGAGACCAGGGCCAAGAACCCAAGTCCTAGGGCCAAAGACCAAAGACCAGGATCAGAGACCAACAAGACCAACAAGGTCCAAGACCTACAGAGACCAGGACCCAGCCAGGAGCCAAGAGACCAACAAGGACCAAGGTCCCAAAAACCAGAGACCAACAAGGACCAGAGACCAAGGACAGAGACCCACAAGGTCAAGAACCTACAGGGCAAGGAGGCAGGACCAGGGTCCAGGACAACAAGGTCCCAGGGCAGTACAGGACCAGGTGAAGGACCTACAGGAACCAAGTCCAGGACCAGGACCAGGGCCAAGGACAGAACCAGGACCAAAGACCAGGGCCAAGGACAGGGCCAACAGAACCAGGGCCAACAAGAGACCAGCAGAGACCAGCAAGGACCCAACAAGAACCAACAAGACAGAACAGAGACCAACAGAACCAGCAAGGACCAGGGCCAACAGAACCAACAGAGACAAGACAAGAGACCAGAGACCAAGACCAGACCCAGGAGACCAGAACCAAGACAGAACCAGAGACAGGAACCAGAACCAGAGACAAGGGCCTAGAGACAAAACCAGGAGCCAAGACCAGGGCCAACAAGTCCAAGAGACAGCAGAACCCAGGAGCCAACAGAGACCAGAACCAACAAGGAAACAGAACCAACAGAACCAGAACCAACAAGACCAGAGACCAGAGACCAAGACCAGAACCAGAGACAGAGACCCAGAGACCCAGAGACCAGAACCAGAACCCAGCACCAGGGCAAGAGACCAGGAACCAGGAACCAGAGACCAAGAACCCAGAGACCCAGGAACCAGAACCCAGAGACCAAGACCAGAACCAGAGACCAGAACCAAGACCAAGGGCAAAACCAAACAACGCCCTTTTGAAGTACACGAAAACATACTACAGCCAGAAAAACACCTGTATCTCATAAGCTTATTACACTTTTCCGAGATTTTCACCGCCATTTTACCAGATTTAAGTCGCTCTACACAATACATACTATATTAATACACTAAAGCTTGTCCTGAAGTACCCTAAAATACCTTTAAAGCATGTCCCGCCCTTTTGAAATTTTAAAACATACTGCTTAGAAAACACCTGCTTATACCATAAACTATTACACACCGAAATTTCACCATTTACCAATTTCCAGAACGCCACAATACATACTATATTAATACACTAAACATTCACAAAATTACCCTAAATACCCACTTTTAACATCACCCTTTTGAAATTTTAAAACATACTGTAGAAAACACCCTGCTTATCTCATGAAACATTACACTTTTCCAGAATTTTCACCGCCATATAACTCAATTTAAAAGCACTCTACACAATACACTTTTATATTAATACGCTAAACATTCTGAAATAATCAACAATTGTTGAATTTACTCTAACTTTTAATTTAAAATACCAAATTTTCAAGTATCAAAAAAAGTATCAACACAACTTATTTTCTTAAAAGTAAAATTTTATTTCTCAATTTCCCTTTAACTACTGCCTTATTTATAAATAGCCAAATCCATAGAATATTCTCTACCTTACCTATTTATCTCTATTTGAATTTTACGAATATTCGGTATTAGATAAATAGGCAAGTAAAAAATAATACTTTTACTTTTTAGTACCTTTTCAACCTTTACTGCTTAAAATATATATATTTTAAAATTCTTATCTAGTACAGAAATTTTCCAATCTTCTATAATCAACGAATTCATTGAATTTGCTCTAGCTTTTGAATTTAAGAATATAATTTTCAAAAACCGTAAAAAAGTATCAAAACCTTAGCAATTTTCTTAAAAGTAAAAATTTTATTTCTCCAATTTCCTTTAACTACTGTATATTTATAGATATTAGATGCATGAAATATTCTCTACGAAATTTGTACCTATTTATCTCTGGCCAGATTTTACGAACAATTCGCGGTATTAGATAGAAATAGAGCAAAATTAAAAATATCACTTTAGCACTTTTAGTCATAACTTTTCGACCCTTTACTGTAAAGGAAATATATATATTTTAAATTTTTATCTGGTACAGAATTTTTCCAGTCTTCTATAATCAACCGATTCGTTGGTTGCTCTGGCTTTAAGTTTAAGAGATATGAATTTTCAAAATCGTCGAAAAAAGTATCCAAGCACCCCCTCCAGCAATTTTCTTAAGGTAAAAATTTATTTTCAGATTTCCTTTTAATTACTGTATGTTATAGATAGTCAAGTAGAATATTCTCTGCGAGTTGTACCTATTTATCTCTGTTGGTTTACAGAGATATTCGCGATTGAATGAAATGGGCAAAAGATTAAAATGTCACTTTTAGCACTTTTAGTCACCTTTTCTGACCCTTTACTGTAGGAAATATATATATTTTAAATTTTATCTGGTACAGAAATTTTCCAGTCTTCTATAATCAACCCGATTCGTTGGTTGCTCTGGCTTTTAGTTTAAGAGATATGAATTTTCAAAAAATCGTCAAAAAAGTATCAAGCACCCCCTTGGCGAATTTTTTGGTAAAAAAATTTTACATTTCTCAGATTTCCGCTTTAACTACTGTATGTTATAGATATTAGTCCGTGAGTATTCTCTGCAGGTTGTACCTATTTATCTCTGTTAGTTTACGAGATATTCGCGATTGAATGAAATGGGCAAAATTAAAAATGTCACTTTTAGCACTTTTAGTCACGCCTTTTCGACCCTTTAGTGTAGGAAATATATATATTTTAAATTTTTATCTGGTACAGGGGTACGCAGTCTTTATAATCAGCGATTCATTGGTTGCTCTGGCTTTTAGTTTAGAGATATGAATTTTCAAAAATCATCGAAAAAGTATCCAGCACCCCTTGGCAATTTTTTCTTAAGTAAAAAATTTTATTTTTCAATTTCCTTTAACTACTGTATGTTAGATAGTCCGTAGAGATATTCTCTGCGAGTTGTACCTATTTATCTCTGTTGGTTACAGAGATATTCGCGATTGAATGAAATGGGCAAAAATTAAAAAATGTCACTTTTTAGCACTTTTAGTCGCCTTTTTCGACCCTTTACTGTAGGAAATATATATATTATTTTAAATTTTATCTGGTACAGAAATTTTCCAGTCTTCTTCTATAATCAGCAATTCGTTTAGTTTGCTGCTCTGGCTTTTAGTTTAAGAGATATAAATTTTCAAAATCGTCGAAAAAAAGTATCAAGCACCCAGCAATTTTTTCTTAAGTAAAAAAATTTTTATTTCTCAGATTTCCTTTAACTACTGTATGTTATAGATATTAGTCCGTAGAATATTCTCTGCGAGTTGTACCTATTTATCTCTGTTAGTTTACGAGATATTCGCGATTGAATGAAATGGGCAAAAATTAAAAAATGTCACTTTTTAGCACTTTTAGTCGCCTTTTCGATAGCCCTTTACTGTAGGAAATATATATATTTTAAATTTTTTATCTGGTACAAGAATTTGCCAGTCTTCTATAATCAGCTTGATTCGTTGGTTGCTCTGGCTTTTAGTTTAAGAGATATGAATTTTCAAAAATCGTCGAAAAAAGTATCAAGCACCCCCCTTGGCAATTTTTTCTTAAGTAAAAAAATTTTATTTCTCAGATTTTCACTTTTAGCTTTACTGCTTATGTTATAGATATTAGTCCGTAGAATATTCTCTGCGAGTTGTACATTATCTCTGTTAGTTTACGAGAGATATTTCGCGATTAGAAAGAAATAGGCAAAAATTAAAAAATGTCACTTTGCGCTTTTGAGTCGCCTTTTTCGATAATACGCTACTGTAGGAAATATATATATTTTAAATTTTATCACAATTTTAAATTTTCCAGTCTTCTATAATCAACGATTCGTTGGTTGCTCCTGGCTTTTAGTTTAAAGAGATATGAATTTTCAAAATCGTCGAAAAAAAGTATGAAGCACTTGTAGCAATTTTTCTTAAGTAAAAAATTTTATTTTCAATTTCCTTTAACTACTGTATGTTATAGATATTAGTCCGTAGAATATTCTCTGCGAGTTGTACTATTTATCTCTGTTGGTTAGGAGATATTCGCGATTGATTAGATAAGAAATGGGCAAAATTAAAAAATGTCACTTTTAGCACTTTAGTCACGCCTTTTTCGACCCTTTACTGTAGGAAATATATATATTTTAAATTTTTATCTGGTACAAATTTGCCAGTCTTCTATAATCAACGATTCGTTGGTTGCTCTGGCTTTTGGTTTAAGAGATATGAATTTTTCAAAAATCGTCGAAAAAAAGTATCAAGCACCCCCCCTTGGCAATTTTTTCTTAAGTAAAAAAATTTTATTTCTCAGATTTCCACTTTAACTACGTATTTATGAATGTGAGTCCAAGTAGAGATATTCTCTGCGAGTTGTATATATTTATCTCTGTTAGTTTTGCGAGATATTCGCGATTGAAAGAAATGGGCAAAGGGTAAAATGTCACTTTTAGCACTTTTTAGTCGCCTTTTTCGACCCTTTACTGTAGGAAATATATATATTTTAAATTTTTATCTGGTACAGAATTTTCCAGTCTTCTATAATCCAGCGGTCGTTGGATTTTGCTCCTGGCTTTTGTTTAAGAGATATGAATTTTCAAAAATCGTCAGAAAAAAAGTATGAAGCACCTTGGCAATTTTCTTAAGTAAAAATTTTTATTTTTTCAATTTCCTTTAACTACTGTATGTTATAGATATTAGTCCGTAGAATATTCTCTACGAGTTGTACCTATTTATCTCTCTGTTGGATTTAGAGATATTCGCGATTGAATGAAATGGGCAAAAATTAAAAATGTCACTTTTAGCACTTTTAGTCGCCTTTTTTTCGACCCTTTACTGTGAGAATATATATATTTTAAATTTTTATCTGGTACAGAATTTTCCAGTCAGCCTACATAATCCAGCGATTTGTTGCTCTGGCTTTTTAGTTTAAGAGATATGAATTTTCAAAAATCGTCGAAAAAAGTATCAAACACCCCTTGGCAATTTTTCTTAGAGTAAAAAATTTTATTTTCAGATTTCCACTTTAACTACTGTATGTTATAGATATTAGTCCGTAGAATAACCTCTGCGAGTTGTACCTATTTATCTCTGTTAGTTTTAGGAGATATTCGCGGATTGAATGGAAATGGGCAAGAATTAAAAAATGTCACTTTTAGCACTTTTAGTCGCCTTTTCGACCCTTTACTGTGTAGGAAATATATATATTTTAAATTTTTATCTGGTACAGAATTTTGCCTGTCTTCTATAATCAGCGATTCGTTGTAGTTTGCTCTGGCTTTTAGTTTTAAGAGATATGAGATTTTTCAAAAATCGTCAAAAATATCAAAGCACCCCCTTGGCGAATTTTTCTTAAGTAAAAATATTTTATTTCTCAATTTCCTTTTAACTACTGTATGTTATAGATATTAGTCCGTAGAATATTTTCTGCGAGTTGTACCTATTTATCTCTGTTAGTTTAGGGATATTCGCGATTGAATGAAATGGGCCAAAAGGGTAAAAATGTCACTTTTTAGCACTTTTAGTCGCCTTTTTCGACCCTTTACTGCTGGCAGAAATATATATATTTTAAAATTTTATCTGGTGGAATTTTGCGGTCTTCTATAATCCGGCGATTCGTTGGTTGCTCTGGCTTTTAGTTTAAGAGATATGAATTTTCAAAAATCGTCGAAAAAAAGTATCAAAAGCACTTATAGCGATTTTTTTCTTAAGTAAAAAATTTTATTTCTCAGATTTCCGCTTTAACTACTGTATGTTATAGATATTAGTCCGTAGAATATTCTCTGCGAGTTGTACCTATTTATCTCTGTTAGTTTTACGAGATATTTATTCGCAGATTGGATAAGGAAATGGGCAAAAAATTAAAATATCACTTTTGCTTTGCGAACATTGCTTTCGACCCTTTACTGTAGGAAATATATATATTTTAAATTTTTATCTGGTACAGAATTTTTCCAGTCTTCTATAATCCAGCGGTCGTTGAAGTTTGCTCTGGCTTTTAGTTTAAGAGATATGAATTTTCAAAAATCGTCGAAAAAAGTATCAAAGCACCCCCCCCCTTTGCAATATTTTCTTAAGTAAAAAAATTTTTATTTTCAGATTTCCTTTTAATTACTGTATGTTATAGATATTAGTCCGTAGAATATTCTCTGCGAGTTGTACCTATTTATCTCTGTTGGATTTACGAGATATTCGCGATTGAATGAAATGGGCAAAAATTAAAAATGTCACTTTTGCTTTACTTTTAGTCGCCTTTTTCGACCCTTACTGCTTAAGGAAATATATATATTTTAAATTTTTATCTGGTACAGAGGTACCAGTCTTCTACTTAATCAACGATTCGTTGGTTTGCTCTGGCTTTTTAGTTTAAGAGATATGAATTTTCAAAATCGTCGAAAAAAGTGGCGACACCCCCCTTGGCAATTTTTCTTAAGTAAAAAATTTTATTTTCAGATTTCCGCTTTAACTACTGTATGTTATAGATATTAGTCCGTAGGAGCCTCTTATTTCTCTGCAGAGTTGTACCTATTTATCTCTGTTAGTTTGGAGATATTCGCGATTGAATGAAATGGGCAAAAAATTAAAAATGTCACTTTTAGCACTTTTAGTCACTTTTCGATACTTTACTCTAGAAATATATATGTTTTAAATTTTTATCTGGTACAGAATTTTCCAGTCTTCTATAATCAGCGATTCGTTGGTTGCTCTGGCTTTTAGTTTAAAGAGATATGAATTTTCAAATCGTCGAAAAAAAGGTATCAAGCACTTGCCAGCGAATTTTTCTTAGAAGTAAAAATTTTTATTTTACAGATTTCCACTTTAACTACTATGTGTTATAGATATTAGTCCGTAGATTATTCTCTGCGAGTTGTACCTATTTATCTCAGTTAGTTTACGAGATATTCACTTGATTAGATAGAAATGGGCAAAAATTAAAAAATGTCACTTTAGCACTTTTTGGTCGCCTTTTTCGATAACCCTTTACTGTAGAAATATATATATTTTAAATTTTATCTGGTACAGAGAATTTTCCAGTCTTCTATAATCAGCGGTCGTTGGTTGCTCTGGCTTTTTAGTTTAGAATGTAAGATTTTCAAAATCGTCGAAAAAAAAGTATCAAAACACCCCTTGGCAATATTTTCTTAAGTAAAAATTTTATTTTCAGATTTCCGCTTTAACTACTGTATGTTATAGATATTAGTCCGTAGAATATTCTCTGCAGGTTGTACCTATTTATCTCTGTTAGTTTACGAGATATTCGCGATTGAATGGGAAATGGGCAAAAAGGGAATTAAAAAATGTCACTTTTAGCACTTTTAGTCACGCCTTTTTCGACCCTTTACTGTAGGAAATATATATATTTTAAATTTTTATCTGGTACAGAGATTTGCCAGTCTTCTATAATCAGCGATTCGTTGGATGCTCTGGCTTTTAGTTTAAGAGATGTAAGATTTTCAAAATCATCGAAAAAAGTATCAAGCACCCCCTTGGCAATATTTTCTTAAGTAAAAAAAATTTTTATTTTTCAGATTTCCACTTTAATTACTGTATGTTATAGATATTGATCCGTAGATATTCTCTACCCAGAGTTGTACCTATTTATCTCTGTTAGTTTACGAGATATTCGCAGTTAAGATAGAAATGGGCAAAATTAAAAAATGTCACTTTTTAGCACTTTTAGTCGCCTATTTCGACCCTTTACTCTAGAAATATATATATTTTAAATTTTTATCTGGTACACAGGGTACCAGTCTTCTATAATCAGCGATTCGTTGGTTGCTCCTGGCTTTTTTTAGTTTAAGAGATATGAATTTTCAAAAAAATCGTCGAAAAAAAGTATCAAGCACACCCCTTGGCAATTTTCTTAAGTAAAAAATTTTTATTTTGAATTTCACTTTAACTACTGTATGGTATAGATATTAGTCCGTAGATTATTCTCTGCGAGTTGGCACCTATTTGTATGCTCAGTTAGTTTACGAGATATTCGCGATTAGATAAAATGGGCAAAAATTAAAATGTCCTTTTAGCACTTTTAGTCGCCTTTTTCGACCCTTTGCACAGCAGGAAATATATATATTTTAAATTTTATCTGGTACAGAATTTTCCAGTCTTCTATAATCAGCGATTCGTTGGATTTGCTCTGGCACTAGTTTGAGATATGAATTTTCAAAAATCGTCGAAAAGTATCAAGCACCCCTTAGCAATTTTCTCAAGTAAAAATTTTATTTCTCAGATTCCCTTTAACTACTGTATGTTATAGATATTAGTCCGTAGAATATTATACTCTGCGAGTTGTACCTATTTATCTCTGTTAGTTTAGGAGATATTAGCGATTGAATGAAATGGGTAAAAATTAAAAATAATAAAAGCACAGCACTTTTGAATTACGCCTTTTTCGACCCTTTTACTGCTTAGGAAATATATATGTTTTAAATTTTTATCACAATTTTAGAATTTGCCTGTCTTCTATAATCAGCGTTGAATTTGAAGTTTGCTCCTGGCTTTTTAGTTTAAGAGATATGAATTTTCAAAAATCGTCCAAAAAGTATCAAGCACCCCTTAGCGAATTTTTCTTAAGTAAAAATATTTTATTTTCTCAGATTTCCGCTTTAACTTTACTGTACGTAATTTACATAGATATTAGTCCGTAGAATATTTTCTGCAGGTTGTACCTACCCCATCTCTGTTAGTTTACGAGATATTCGCGATTGAATGAAATGGGCAAAAAATTAAAAAAGTAATGTCACTTTTTGCTTTACTTTTAGTCGCCTTTTCGACCTTTACTGTAGAAATATATATATTTTAAGAAATTTAAATCTGGTACAAGAATTTTCCAGTCTTCTATAATCAGCGATTCGTTTAGTTTGCTCTGGCTTTTAGTTTAAGAGATTATGAATTTTCAAAAATCGTCGAAAAAAAAGTAAGCACTTGGCAATTTTTCTTAAGTATAAAAATTTTATTTCTCAGATTTCCGCTTCAACGACTGTATGTTATAGATATTAGTCCGTAGAATATTCTCTGCAGAGTTGTACCTATTTATCTCTCTGTTAGTTTACACGGGATATTCGCGATTGAAATGAAATGTGCAAAATTAAAAAAATAATGTCGCTTTTTGCTTTTAGTCGCCTTTTTCGATATGTACTTTACTGTAGGAAATATATGTAAATTTTTTATCACAATTTTGCAAATTTTCCAGTCTTCTATAATCAGCGATTCGTTGATTATGCTCTGGCTTTTAGTTTAAGAGATATGAATTTTTCAAAAATCGTCGAAAAAAAGTATCAAGCGCCTGCTTAGCAATTTTTTCTTAAGTAAAAAATTTTATTTTCAATTTCCGCTTTAACCACTGTATGTTATAGATATTAGTCCGTAGAGATATTCTCTGCGAAGGTTACCTATTTATCTCTGTTAGTTTTACGAGATATTCGCGATTGAAGATGAAATAGGCAAACATTTAAAAATGTCACTTTTAGCACTTTTAGTCGCCTTTTTTCGATAGCCCTTTACTGCTCAGGAAATATATATATATTAGAATTTTTATCTGGTTGCAAATTTCTGATCTTCTATAATCAGCGATTCGTTGCAGTTTGCTCTGGCTTTTAGTTTAAGAGATATGAATTTTTCAAAATCGTCGAAAAAAGTATCAAGCACCCCCTTGGCGAATTTTTTCTTAAGTAAAAAAATTTTATTTCTCAGATTTCCTTTAACTTTACTGTATGTTATAGATGATATTGAGTCGTAGAATATTCTCTGCGAGTTGTACCTATTTATCTCTGTTAGTTTGCAGAGATATTCGCGATTAGATAAGAATGGGCTAAAATTAAAAAAATGTCACTTTTTAGCACTTTTGGTCGCCTTTTCGACCCTTTACTCATAGAAATATATATATTTTAAATTTACACATCTGGTACAGAATTTTTTCCAGTCTTCTATAATCAACCTTGATTCGTTGGTTGCTTTCTGGCTTTAAGTTTAAAGAGATATGAATTTTTCAAAATCGTCGAAAAAGTATCAAGCACCCCCTTGGCAATTTTTATTAAGTAAAAATTTTATTTTTTCAGATTTCCTTTAATTACTGTATGTTATAGATATTAGTCCGTGAATATTCTCTGCAGAGTTGAACCTATTTATCTCTGTTAGTTTACGAGATATTCGCGATTGAATGATATGGGCAAAAATTTAAAATATGTCACTTTTTAGCACTTTTGGTCGCCTCTTTCGACCCTTTACTTGTAGGGAAATATATATATTTTAAAATTTTTACATCTGGTACAGAATTTTCAGTCTTCTATAATCAGCGATTCGTTGGTTGCTCTGGCTTTTAGTTTAAAGAGATATGAATTTTCAAAAATCGTCGAAAAAAAGTATCAAGCACCCCCTTAGCAATTTTTTCTTAAGTAAAAATTTTATTTTTTCAGATTTCACTTTAACCACTGTATGTGTTATAGATATTAGTCCGTAGAATATTCTCTGCGAGTTGTACCTATTATTTATCTCCTGTTAGTTTACGAGGATATTCGCGATTGAATGAAATGGGTAAAATTAAAAATGTCACTTTTTAGCACTTTTTAGTCGCCGTTTTCGATAATAACCCTTTACTGTAGGAAATATATATATTTTAGAATTTTATCTGGTACAGAATTTTCCAGTCTTCTATAATCCCAGCGATTCGTTGGTTGCTCTGGCTTTTAGTTTAGAGATATGAATTCCAGATCGTCGAAAAAAGTATCAAAACACCCCCTTGGCAATTTTTTCTTAAGTAAAAAAATTTTATTTCTCAGATTTCCGCTTTAACTACTGTATGTTATAGATATTAGTCCGTAGAATATTCTCTGCGAGGTTGTACCTATTATTTATTTCTGTTAGTTTACGGATATTCGCGATTGAATAGAAATGGGCAAAATTAAAAATGTCACTTTTAGCACTTTTGAAGGTCGCCTTTTCGACCCCCTTTACTGTAGAATATATATATATTTTAAATTTTATCTGGTACAGAATTTTTCCAGTCTTCATAATCAGCGATTCGTTGGTTGCTCTGGCTTTAGTTTAGAGATATGAATTTTCAAAATCGTCGAAAAAAAGTATCAAGCACCTTGCCAGCGAGATTTTTCTTAAGTAAAAAAATTTTATTTTCAATTTCCACTTTTAATTACTGTATATTTATAGATATTAGTCAGTAGGAATATTCTCTGCAGGTTGTACCTATTGTATCTCTGTTAGTTTACGAGATATTCGCGATTGAATGAAATGGGCAAAATTAAAAATGTCACTTTTTAGCACTTTTGAGTCGCCTTTTTCACGATAGCCCTTTACTGCTTAGGAAATATATATATTTTAAATTTTTTATCTGGTACAGGAAGTTGCCAGTCTTCTATAATCAGCGATTCGTTGGTTGCTCTGGCTTTTAGTTTAGAGATATGAATTTTCAAAATCATCGAAAAAAGTATCAGCACCCCCTTGGCAATTTTTTTCTTAAAAAAAAAATTTTATTTTTCAATTTCCACTTTAACCACCTTGTAATTTATAGATATTAGTCCGTAGAATATTCTCTGCGAGTTGTACCTATTTATCTCTGTTAGTTTGCGAGATATTCGCGATTGAAATGAAATGGGCAAAATTAAAAAATGTCACTTTTTGCTTTGATGTAGCGCAAACCCGCTACTGTAGGAAATATATATATTTAAATTTTTATCTGGTACAGAATTTTCCAGTCTTCTATAATCCCAGCGATTCGTTGGTTGCTCTGGCTTTTAGTTTAAAGAGATATGACTTTCAAAAATCCTCGTCGAAAAAGTGAAGCACCCCTTGGCAATTTTTTCTTAAGTAAAAATTTTATTTCAGATTTCCGCTTTGAGTACTGTATGTTATAGATATTGGTCCGTAGAATATTCTCTGCGAGTTGTACCTATATATCTCTGTTAGTTTACGAGATATTCGCGATTGAATGGGAAATGGGCAAAAATTAAAATACATCACTTTTATACTTTTAGTCGCCTTTTCGATACGCTTTACTGTAGGAAATATATATATATTTTAAATTTTATCTGGTACAGAGATTTGCCAGTCTTCTATAATCAGCGATTCGTTTATTTGCTCTGGCTTTTTAGTTTTAAGAGATATGAATTTTCAAAAATCATCGAGAAAAAAAGTATCCAGCACCCCCTTGGCAATTTTTTCTTAAGTAAAAAAATTTTTATTTTCGAATTTCCGCTTTAACTACTGTATGTTATAGATATTAGTCCGTAGAATATTCTCTGCGAGTTGTACCTATTTATCTCTGTTAGTTTACGAGAGATATTTTCGCGATTGAACGAAATGGGCAAAATTAAAATGTCACTTTTAGCACTTTTAGTCGCCTTTTCGACCCTTTACTGTAGGAAATATATATATTTTAAATTTTTATCTGGTACAGAATTTTCCAGTCTTCTATAATCAGCGATTCGTTTGGTTGCTTGCTCTGGCTTTTAGTTTCGAGATATGAATTTTCAAAATCGTCGAAAAAAGTATCAAAAGCACCCCCTTGGCTTAATTTTTCTTAAGTAAAAAATTTTATTTTTCGAATTTCCGCTTTAATTACTGTATGTTATAGATATTAGTCGTAGAATATTCTCTGCGAGTTGTACCTATTTATCTCTGTTGGTTACGAGATATTCGCGATTATTGAATGAAATGGGCAAAAAATTAAAAATGTCACTTTTTAGCACTTTTAGTCGCCTTCTTCGACCCTTTACTGTAGGAAATATATATATTTTAAATTTTTATCTGGTACAGAATTTTTCCAGTCTTCTATAATCAGCTTTGACTTGTTGAAGTTTGCTTGCTTAAACTTTAGTTTAGGGAATATGAATTTTCAAAAATCGTCGAAAAAAGTATCAATTACCTTGGCAATTTTTCTTAAGTAAAAAATTTATTTCAGATTTCACTTTAACTACCTTATGTTACATAGATATTAGTCCGTAGAATATTCTCTGCAGGGGATTTGTACCTATTTATCTCTGTTAGTTTAGAGGATATTCGCGATTGAATGAAATGGGCAAAATTTTGTAAAAGTATCTAACGCACTTTTAGTCGCCTTTTTTTTCGGAGAATAGCCGCTTTACTGTAGGAAATATATATATTTAAATTTTATCTGGTACAAGAATTTGCCAGTCTTCTATAATCAGCGATTCGTTGGTTTGCTCTGGCTTTTAGTTTTAAAGATATGAATTTTCAAAATCGTCGAAAAAAAGTATCAAGCACCCTTAGCAATATTTTCTTAAAGAGTAAAATTTTTATTTTTCAGATTTCCACTTTAATTACTGTATGTTATAGATATTAGTCCGTAGGAGAATATTCTCTGCAGAGTTGTACCTGTTATCTCTGTTAGTTTACGAGATATTCGCGATTGAATGAAATTGGCAAAAAATTAAAAAATGTCACTTTAGCACTTTTAGTCGCCTTTTCGATCCTTTACTGTGTAGGAAATATATATATTTTAAATTTTTATCTGGTACAGAATTTTCCAGTCTTCTATAATCAACGCGATTCGTTAGTTGCTCTGGCTTTTAGTTTAGAGATGATATGAACAAAAATCGTCGAGAAAAAGTATCAAAGCACCCCCCGCCAGCGAATTTTTTCTTAAGTAAAAAATTTTATTTTACAATTTCACTTTAACTACTGTATGTTATAGATATTAGTCCGTAGAATATTCTCTGCAGGTTGTACCTATTTATCTCTGTTAGTTTACGAGATATTCATGACGCTGAATGAAATAGGCAAAAATTAAAAATGTCACTTTTTGCTTGCACTTTTAGTCGCCTTTTCGACCCTTTACTGTAGGAAATATATATATTTTAAATTTTATCTGGTACAGAATTTTCCAGTCTTCTATAATCAGCAGCGATTCGTTGGTTGCTCTGGCTTTTAGTTTTAAGAGATGTAATTTTCAAAAATCGTCGAAAAAATTATCAAAACTTTATGGCAATATTTTCTTAGAGTAAAAAAATTTTGTTTTGGATTTCCGCTTTAGTACTGTATGTTATAGATATTAGTCCGTAGAGATATTCTCTCCGAGTTGTACCTATTTATCTCTGTTAGTTTACAGAGATATTCGCGATTGATTGAATGAAATGGGCAAAAGGTAAAAAATGTCACTTTTTGCTTACTTTTAGTCGCCTTTTCGACCCTTTACTGTAGGAAATATATATATTTTAAATTTTTATCTGGTACAAATTTTCCAAGTCTTCTATAATCAGCGATTCGTTGGTTGCTCTGGCTTTTAGTTTTAAGAGATATGAATTTTCAAAAATCGTCGAAAAAAGTATCAAGCACCTTAGCAATTTTCTTAAGTAAAAAATTTTATTTTCAGATTTCCGCTTTAATTACTGTATGTTATAGATATTGGTCAATGGGAATATTCTCTGCGGAGTTGTACCTAACTATCTCTGTTAGTTTTTGAGATGTTATTCGCGGTTAAGATAGAAATGGGCAAAAAGAATTAAAATGTCACTTTTAGCGCGCGAGTCGCCTTTTTCGACCCTTTACTGTAGGAAATATATATATTTTAAATTTTTTATCTGAACAGGAATTTGCCAGTCTTCTATAATCAGCGATTCGTTGGTTGCTCTGGCTTTTAGTTTAAAGAGATATGAATTTTCAAAAATCGTCGAAAAAGTATCGAAAACACCTGGCAATATTTTTTCTTAAGTAAAAAAATTTTGTTTTTCAGATTTCCTTTAGTACTGTATGTTATAGATTAGTCCAGTAGGAATATTCTCTGCGAGTTGTACCTATTTATCTCTGTTGGTTTACGAGGATATTCGCGATTGAATATGAAGGAAATGGGCAAAAATTAAAATGTCTTTTGCTTTTAGTCGCCTTTTCGACCCTTTACTGTAGGGAAATATATATATTTTAAATTTTACATCTGGTGCAAGAATTTTCCAGTCTTCTATAATCCAGCGATTCGTTGGTTTGCTCTGGCTTTTAGTTTAGAGATATGAATTTTCAAAATCGTCGAAAAAAAGTATCAAGCACCCCTTGGCAATTTTTTTCTTAGAGTAAAAAATTTTTTATTTTCTCAGATTTCCACTTTAACTACTGTATGTTATAGATAGTCCGTAGAATATTCTCTGCCAGTTGTACCTATTTATCTCTGTTAGTTTACAGAGATATTATTCGCGATTGAATGAAATGGGCAAAAATTAAAAAATGTCACTTTTAGCACTTTTAGTCGCCTTTTCGACCCTTTACTGTAGGAAATATATATATTTTAAATTTTTATCTGGTACAAATTTTCCAGTCTTCTATAATCAGCGGATTCGTTGGTTGCTCTGGCTTTTAGTTTAAAGAGATATGAATTTTCAAAAATCGTCGAAAAAAGTAGTAAGCACCCTTGGCAATTTTCTTAAAGTAAAAAAATTTTATTTTTCAGATTTCCGCTTTTAACTACTGTACATGTTATAGATATTGGTCCGTAGGAATATTCTCTGCGAGTTGTACCTATTTATCTCTGTTAGTTTAGAGGAGATATTCGCGATTGAATGAAATATGAGCAAAAATTAGAAAATGTCACTTTTTAGCACTTTTAGTCGCCTTTTCGACCACTTTACTGCTTAGGAAATATATATATTTTAAATTTTTATCTGGTACAAAATTTTCCAGTCTTCTATAATCCAGCGATTCGTTGGTTGCTCTGGCTTTTAGTTTAAAGAGATATGAATTTTCAAAAATCGTCGAAAAAAGTATCCAAAAGCCAACGAATTTTCTTAAGTAAAAAAAATTTTTATTTCTCAGATTTCCCTTTAACTACTGTATGTTATAGATATTAGTCCGTAGAGATATTCTCTGCAGGTTGTACCTATTTATCTGTTAGTTTACAGAGATATTCGCGATTGAATGAAATGGGCAAAATTAAAAATGTCACTTTTAGCACTTTTAGTCGCCTTTTCGACCCTTTACTCTAGGAAATATATATATTTTAAATTTTTATCTGGTACAAATTTTCCAGTCTTCTATATAATCAACCTTGATTCGTTGATTGCTCTGGCTTTAGTTTAAGAGATATGAATTTTCAAAAAATCGTCGAAAAAAGTATCAAGCTTTTATAGCAATTTTTTTCTTAAGTAAAAAATTTTTATTTTTTCGAATTTCCTTTAACTACTGCATGTTATAGATATTAGTCCGTAGAATATTCTCTGCGAGTTGTACCTATTTATCTCTGTTAGTTTAGGGAGATATTCGCGATTGAATGAAATGGTAAAGGTAAAAAATGTCACTTTTTAGCACTTTTTTAGTCGCCTTTCGACTAACTACTGTAGGAAATATATATATTTTAAATTTACACATCTGGTACAGGGTACCAGTCTTCTATAATCAGCGATTCGTTGAAGTTTGCTCTGAAACTTTAGTTTAAAGAGATATGAATTTTCAAAAATCGTCGAAAAAGTATAAACTTACCAGCAATTTTTCTTAAAATTAAAAAATTTTATTTCTCAGATTTCCGCTTTAACTACTGTATGTTATAGATATTGGTCCGTAGAATATTCTCTGCGAGTTGTTCCTATTTATCTCTCTATTTAGTTTACGAGATATTCGCGATTGAACGAAATGGGCAAAAATTAAAAAATGTCACTTTTAGCACTTTTAGTCATAGCACTTTCGACCCTTTACTGTAGGAAATATATATATTTTAAATTTTATCTGGTGCAAATTTTCACCAGTCTTCTATAATCAGCGATTCGTTGATTGCTCTGGCTTTTAGTTTAAGAGATATGAATTTTCAAAATCGTCGAAAAAAGTATCAAGCCTGTAGCAATATTTTTCTTAAGTAAAAATTTTATTTTTCAGATTTCCGCTTTAATTACTGTATATTTATAGATATTAGTCCGTAGAATATTCTCTGCGAGGTTGTACCTATTTATCTCTGTTAGTTTACGAGATATTCGCGATTGAACAAGAAATGGGCAAAAATTAAAAATGTCACTTTTAGCACTTTTAGTCGCCTTTTTCGACCCTTTACTGTAGGAAATATATATATTTAAATTTTATCTGGTACAGAAATTTTTCCAGTCTTCTATAATCAACTGATTCGTTGGTTGCTCATTTTAGTTTAAGAGATATGAATTTTTCAAAAATCGTCGAAAAAAGTATCAAGCACCCCCCTTGGCAATTTTCTTAAGTAAAAAATTTTATTTCTCAGATTTCCGCTTTAACTACTGTATGTTATAGATATTAGTCCGTAGAATATTCTCTCCAGTTGTACCTATTTATCTCTGTTGGTTTACGAGATATTCGCGATTGAATGAAATGGGCAAAAATTAAAAAATGTCACTTTTTAGCACTTTTAGTCGCCTTTTTCGACCCTTTACTGTAGGAAATATATATATTTTAAATTTTTATCTGGTACAGAATTTTCCAGTCTTCTATAATCAGCGATTCGTTGGTTGCTCTGGCTTTTAGTTTAAGAGATATGAATTTTCAAAAATCGTCGAAAAAATTATCAAGCACCCCCTTGGCAATTTTCTTAAGTAAAAAAATTTTACATTTTCAGATTTCCGCTTTAACACTACTGTATGTTATAGATATTAGTCCGTAAATTCTCTGCGAGGTTGTACCTATTTATCTCTGTTAGTTTGGGAGATATTCGCGATTGAATGAAATAGGCAAAAATTAAAAAATGTCACTTTTTAGCACTTTTAGTCGCCTTTTTTCGACCCTTTACTGTAGGAAATATATATATTTTAAATTTTTATCTGGTACAGATTTTCAGTCTTCTATAATCAGCGATTCGTTGGTTGCTCGGCGCAGTTTGAGATATGAATTTTCAAAAATCTCGAGAAAAAAGTATCAAGCACCCCCTTGGCAATTTTTCTTAGAAGTAAAAATTTTATTTCTCGAATTTCCTTTAACTACTGTATGTTATAGATATTAGTCCGTAGAATATTCTCTGCGAGGTTGGCCTGTATTTATCTCTGTTAGTTTACGAGATATTCGCGATTGAATGAAATGGGCAAAAATTAAAAAATGTCACTTTTTAGCACTTTTAGTCGCCTTTTCGACCCTTTTACTCACCAGAGGAAATATATATATTTTAAATTTTTATCAGGTACAGAATTTACTGCAGTCTTCTATATAATCAGCGATTCGTTGGTTTGCTCTGGCTTTTAGATTAAAGGATATGAATTTTCAAAATCGTCGAAAAGAAGTATCAAGCACCCCCTTGGCAATTTTTCTTAAGTAAAAATTTATTTTTCAAAGGATTTCCGCTTTTAACTACTGTATGTTATAGATATTGAGTCCGTAGAATATTCTCTGCCTTGAGGTTGTACCTATTTATCTCTGTAGTTTAGGAGATATTCGCGATTGAATGAAATGAGCAAAATTAAAAAAATGTCACTTTTTAGCACTTTTAGTCGCCTTTTCGACCCTTTACTGTAGGAAATATATATATTTTAAATTTTTATCTGGTACAGGAATTTGCCAGTCTTCTATAATCAACGATTCGTTGGATTGCTCTGGCTTTTAGTTTAAGAGATATGAATTTTCAAAATCGTCGAAAAAAAGTATCAAGCACCCCTTGGCAATTTTTTTCTTAAGTAAAAAATTTTATTTCTCAGATTTCCTTTAACTACTGTATGTTATAGATATTAGTCCGTAGAATATTCTCTGCGAGTTGTTCCTATTTATCTCTGTTAGTTTACCAGATATTCGCGATTGAACGAAATGGGCAAAAATTAAAAATGTCACTTTTAGCACTTTTGGTCACGCCTTTTCACGACCCTTTACTGTAGAGGAAATATATATATTTTAAATTTTATCTGGTACAGAATTTTCCAGTCTTCTATAATCAGCGATTCGTTGGTTTATATATTTTAGTTTAGAGATATGAATTTTAAAATCGTCGAAAAGTATCAAGCACCTTGTAATATTTTCTTAAGTAAAAATTTTATTTTTCAGATTTCCACGCTTTTAATTACTGTATGTGTTATAGATATTAGTCCGTAGGAATATTCTCTGCGAGGAGTTGTACCTATTTATCTCTGTTAGTTTACGAGATATTCGCGATTAGATAAATGGGCAAACATTAAAAATGTCACTTTTAGCACTTTTAGTCGCCTTTTTCGACCCTTTACTGCTAGGAAATATATATATTTTAAATTTTTAGCATCTGGTACAAAATTTTCCAGTCTTCTATAATCAACGATTTGTTGGTTTGCTCTGGCTTTTTAGTTTAAGAGATATGAATTTTCAAAATCGTCGAAAAAAAGTATAAGCTTTTCTTATGGCGAATTTTTTCTTAAGTAAAAATTTTTATTTTCAGATTTCCGCTTTAACTACTGTATGTTATAGATATTAGTCCGTAGAATATTCTCTGCAGGTTATTTACCTATTTATCTGTTGGTTTAGGAGATATTCGCGATTGAATAGAATGAGCAAAATTAAAAATCACTTTTAGCACTTTTAGTCGCCTTTTTCGACCCTTTACTGTAGAAATATACATATTTTAAATTTTTATCTGGTACAGGAATTTATGCCAGTCTTCTATAATCAGCGATTCGTTGAAAGTTTGCTCTGGCTTTTAGTTTAAGAAGTATGAATTTTCAAAAATCATCGAAAAAAGTATCAGCACCCCATGGCAATTTTTCTTAAGTAAAAAAATTTTATTTTTCAGATTTTCCACTTTAACTACTGTATGTTATAGATATTAGTCCGTAGAATATTCTCTGCGAGTTGTACCTATTTGTTATCTCTGTTAGTTTACGAGATATTCGCGATTGAACAGAATGGGCAAAAATTAAAAAATGTCACTTTTTACCACTTTTAGTCTCTTTTTCGACCTTTACTGTAGGAAATATATATATTTTAAATTTTATCTGAATTTTAAATTTTCCAGTCTTCTATAATCAGCGATTCGTTGGTTTGCTCCTGGCTTTTTAGTTTAAGAGATATGAATTTTCAAAATCGTCGAAAAAAGTATCCAGCACCCCCCATGGCAATTTTTTCTTAAGTAAAAAATTTTATTTTCAATTTCCCTTTAACTACTGTATGTTATAGATATTAGTCCGTAGAATATTCTCTGCAGAGTTGTACCTATTTATCTCCTGTTAGTTTACGAGATATTCGCGATTAACAGGAAATGGGCGCAGGAGTAAAAAATGTCCTTTTTAGCACTTTTAGTCGCCTTTTCGACCACTTTACTGTAGGAAATATATATATATTTTAAATTTTTATCTGGTACAGAATTTTCCAGTCTTCTATAATCAGCGATTCGTTGGTTGCTCTGGCTTTTAGTTTTAAGAGATGAATTTTCAAAATCGTCGAAAAAAAGTATCAAGCACCCCTTGGCAATATTTTCCTTAAGTAAAAATTTGTTTTCAGATTTTACGCTTTAGTACTGTTATGTTATAGATATTAGTCGTATTAGAATATTCTCGCAGGTTGTACCTATTTATCTCTGTTGGTTTACGAGATGTTATTCGCGATTGAATGAAATGGGCAAAAAGTCAAAAATGTCACTTTTGGCACTTTAGTCGCCTTTTCGACCCTTTACTGTAGGAAATATATATATTTTAAATTTTATCTGGTACAAAATTTTCCAGTCTTCTATAATCAGCGATTCGTTGGTTGCTCTGGCTTTTAGTTTAAAAGAAGATATGAATTTTCAAAATCGTCGAAAAAAGAGTATGAAGCACCCCCTTAGCGAATTTTCTTAAGTAAAAAATTTTATTTTTCAGATTTCCGCTTTAACTTTACTGTATGTTGTTATAGATATTAGTCCGTAGGGCTGTTCTCTGCGAAGGTTGTACCTATTTATCTCCTGTTAGTTTAGGAGATATTCGCGATTGAATGAAATGGGCAAAAATTAAAAATGTCACTTTTTCTTAGCACTTTTAGTCGCCTTTTCATTTTACTGTAGGAAATATATATATTTTAAATTTTTATCTGGTACAAATTTTGCCTGTCTTCTATAATCAGCGATTTGTTGGTTGCTCTGGCTTGGTTTAAAGAGATATGAATTTTCAAAATCGTCGAAAAAGTATCAGCTTACCCCCTTGGCAATTTTTCTTAAGTAAAAAATTTTATTTTCAGATTTCGCTTTAACTACTGTATGTTATAGATATTAGTCCGTAGAATATTCTCTTGCCGAGTTGTACCTATTTATCTCTGTTAGTTTACGAGATATTCGCGATTGAATGAAATGGGCAAGGGTAAAAATGTCACTTTGCAGCACTTTTAGTCGCCTTTTTCGACCCTTTACTGCTTAGGGAAATATATATATATATTTTAAATTTTTATCTGGTACAAATTTTCCAGTCTTCTATAATCAGCGATTCGTTGGTTGCTCTGGCTTTTAGTTTAAGAGATATGAATTTTCAAAAATCGTCGAAAAAAATTATCAAGCACTTTATAGCAATTTTTCTTAAGTAAAAAATTTTATTTCTGAATTTCCTTTAACTACTGTATGTTATAGATATTAGTCCGTAGAATATTCTCTGCAGGTTGTACCTATTTATCTCTGTTAGTTTGCGGATATTCGCGATTGAACGAAATGGGCAAAAGGTAAAAAATGTCGCACAGCACTTTTTAGTCGCCTTTTTCGACCCTTTACTGTAGGAAATATATATATTTTAAATTTTTATCTGGTACAGAGGTACCCAGTCTTCTATAATCCAGCGATTCGTTGGTTGCTCTGGCTTTTAGTTTAAAGAGATATGAATTTTCAAAATCGTCGAAAAAAGTATCAAGCACCGCAAGCGAAATGGCCCTGCTTAAGTAAAAAATTTTATTTTTCAGATTTTCGCTTTAATTACTGTGTATGTTATAGATATTGAGTCAATGCAGAATATTCTCTGCGAGTTGTACCTATTTATCTCTGTTAGTTTACGAGATATTCGCGATTGAATGAAATGGGCAGAATTAAAAATGTCACTTTTTAGCACTTTTAGTCGCCGCTGCGATCCTTTACGCAGCCCAGGAAATATATATATTTTAAAATTTTTATCTGGTACAGAATTTGCCTGTCTTCTATAATAATCAGCGATTTGTTGGTTGCTCTGGCTTTAGTTTAAGAGATATGAATTTTCAAAATCGTCGAAAAAAGTATCAAAGCACCCCTTGGCAATTTTTCTTAAGTAAAAATTTTGTTTTTCCAGATTCCTTTTAACTACTGTATGTTATAGATGACCAGATCCCGTAGAATATTCTCTGCAGAGTTTGGCGCCTATTTATCTCTGTTAGTTTACGAGATATTCGCGATTGAATGAAATGTGGGCAAAAATTAAAAATGTTACTTTTAGCACTTTTAGTCGCCTTTTTCGACCCTTGCACCTTAGGAAATATATATTTTAAATTTTTATCTGGTACAGAATTTTCCAGTCTTCTATAATCAGCGATTCGTTGGATTTGCTCTGGCTTTTTAGTTTAAGAGATATGAATTTTCAAAAATCGTCGAAAAAAGTATCAAAGCGCCTTGGCAATATTTTCTTAAGTAAAAAAATTTTATTTTTCAGATTTCCGCTTTAATTACTGTATGTTATAGATATTGGTCCGTAGAATATTCTCTGCGAGTTGTACCTATTTATCTCTGTTAGTTTTGGGAATATTCTTGATTTGGGTGAAATGGGCAAAATTAAAATGTCACAGCACTTTTAGTCGCTAACACCGACCCTTTTACTGTAGGAAATATATATGTTTTGCAATTTTATCTGGTACAGAATTTGCAGTCTTCTATAATCAACGATTCGTTGGTTGCTCTGGCTTTTAGTTTTAAAGAGATATGAATTTTCAAAATCGTCGAGAAAAAGTATCGAAACACCCAGCAATATTTTTCTTAAGTAAAAAATTTTTATTTTCAGATTTTCGCTTTGAGTACTGTATGTTGCATAGATATTAGTCCGTAGAATATTCTCTGCAGGTTGTACCTATTTATCTCTGTTAGTTTACGAGATATTCTTGATTGAATGAAATGGGCAAGAATTAAAAAATGTCACTTTTTAGCACTTTTGAGTCGCCTTTTCGATCCTTTTACTGTAGGAAATATATATTTTAGAAATTTTATCTGGTACCCAAATTTGCCTGTCTTCTATAATCAGCGATTTGTTGGTTTGCTCTGGCTTTTAGTTTAAAGAGATATGAATTTTCAAAAAATCGTCGAAAAAAAGTATCAAACACCCTTGGCTTATTTTTTTCTTAAGTAAAAAATTTTATTTTCAGATTTCCACTTTAACTACTGTATGTTATGGAGATATTAGTCCGTAGAATATTCTCTACGAGTTGTACCTATTTATCTCTGTTAGTTTAGGGAGATATTCGCGATTGAATGAAATGGGCAAAAAATTAAAAATGTCCTTTTTACTTTTAGTCGCCTTTTTCGACCCTTTACCTTAGGAAATATATATATTTTAAATTTTTATCTGGTACAGAATTTGCCAGTCTTCTATAATCAGCGATTCGTTGGTTGCTCTGGCTTTTAGTTTTAGAGATATGAATTTTTCAAAATCGTCGAAAGTATCAAGCACCTTGGCAATATTTTCTTAAAGAGTAAAAATTTTGTTTTCAGATTTCACTTTAATTACTGTATGTTATAGATATTAGTCCGTAGGAATATTCTCTGCGAGTTGTACCTATTTATCTCTGTTAGTTTACAGGATATTCGCGATTGAATGGAAATGGGCAAAAATTAAAAATGTCACTTTTTTAGCACTTTTAGTCGCCTTTTCGATCCTTTACTGTAGGAAATATATATATTTTTAAATTTTATCTGGTGCAAATTTTCCAGTCTTCTATAATCAGCGATTCGTTAAGTTTGCTCTATTGCTTTTAGTTTAAAGAGATATGAATTTTTCAAAAAATCGTCGAAAAAAGTATCAAGCACCCCCTTAGCAATATTTTCAGAAACAAAAAATTTTTATTTTTCAGATTTCACTTTTGAGTACTGTATGTTATAGATGGTCAAGTAGAATATTCTCTTACGAGTTGTACCTATTTATCTCCTGTTAGTTTACGAGATATTCACTTGATTAGATAGAATAGGCAAAAATTAAAATGTCACTTTTAGCACTTTTGATACGCCTTTTCGACCTGTACTACTGCTTAGGAAATATATATATTTTTAAATTTTATCTGGTGCAGAGATTTTCCAGTCTTCTATAATCCAGCGATTCGTTGAGTTTGCTCTGGCTTTTAGTTTAAGAGATATGAATTTTCAAAAAATCGTCGAAAAAGTATGAAGCACTTACTTGGCAATTTTTCTTAAGTAAAAATTTTATTTTCAGATTTCCGCTAACTACTGTATGTTATAGATATTAGTCCGTAGGGTATTCTCTGCGAGTTGTACCTATTTATCTCTGTTAGTTTAGGAGATATTCACTTGATTGAATAAGAATGGGCAAAAATTAAAAATGTCACTTTTAGCACTTTTAGTCGCCTTTTCGACCCTTTACTGTAGGAAATATATATATTTTAAATTTTTTATCTAATTTGCAGAATTTGCCTTGCATCTTCTATAATCAGCGATTTGTTGGTTGCTCTGGCTTTTAGTTTAAGAGATATGAATTTTCAAAAATCGTCGAAAAAGTATCAAGCACCCCTTAATTTTTCTTAAGTAAAAATTTTATTTTTCAATTTCCTTTAGCTTTACTGGCATGTTATAGATATTAGTCCGTAGGGTATTCTCTGCAGGTTGTACCTATTTATCTCTGTTAGTTTACGAGATATTCGCGATTAGATGAAATGGGCAAAAATTAAAATGTCACTTTTGCTTTTTAATTCGCCTTTTCGACCCGCACCCTGTAGAAATATATATATATATTTTAAATTTTTATCTGGTACAGGGTACCCAGTCTTCTATAATCAGCGATTCGTTGTTGGTTGCTCACGGCTTTTAGTTTGAGATATGAATTTTCAAAATCGTCGAGAAAAAAGTATCAAGCACCCCCCTTGGCAATTTTCTTAAGTAAAAAAATTTTATTTCTCAGATTTACGCTTTAACTACGCGTATTTATAGATATTAGTCCATTAGGAATACTTTCTGCGGTTGTACCTATTTATCTCTGTTAGTTTACGAGATATTCGTGATTGAATGAAATGGGTAAAAATTAAAATGTCACTTTTTTGCACTTTTAGTCACCTTTTCGACCCTTTACTCTAGGAAATATATATATTTTAAATTTTATCTGGTACAGAATTTTCAGTCTTCTATAATCAGCGATTCGTTGGTTGCTCTGGCTTTAAGTTTAAAGAGATATGAATTTTCAAAAATCGTCAGAAAAAGTATCAACACCCCCTTGGCAATTTTTCTTAAGTAAAAAAATTTTTATTTTTCAGATTTCCGCTTTAACTACTGTATGTTATAGACGTGGTCCGTAGATTATTCTCTGCAGGTTGTTACCTATTTATCTCAGTTAGTTTACGCGAGATATTCGCGATTCGAATGAAATGGGCAAGAATTAAAAATGTCACTTTTAGCACTTTTTTAGTCGCCTTTTTTCGACCCTTTACTGTGGGAAATATATATATATTTTAAATTTTATCTGGTACAAATTTTCCAGTCTTCTACCAAATCAACTGATTCGTTGGTTTAGCTCTGGCTTTTAGTTTAAGAGATATGAATTTTCAAAAATCGTCGAAAAAAAGTATCAAGCACTTATGGCAATTTTTTCTTAAATTAAAAAAAATTTTATTTCTCAGATTTTACCTTTAACTATTGTATGTTATAGATATTAGTCCGTAGAATATTCTCTGCGAGTTGTACCTATTTATCTCTGTTGAGTTTGCGGATATTCGCGATTGGATAGAATGGAGCCAGGGGTAAAAATGTCACTTTTAGCACTTTTAGTCACTTTTTCGATCCCTTTACTGTGAAATATATATGTTTAAATTTTTATCTGGTACAGAATTTTCTAGTCTTCTATAATCAGCGATTCGTTGGTTGCTCTGGCTTTTAGTTTAAGAGATATGAATTTTCAAAATCGTCGAAGAAAAAAGTATCAGAAAGCACCTTAGCGAATTTTTCTTAAGTAAAAAATTTTATTTCTCAGATTTCCACTTTAACTACTGTATGATTTATAGATATTAGTCCGTAGGAGTATTCCCTGCAGGTTGTACCTATTTATCTCTGTTAGTTTACACGAGATATGCGCGATTAAGATGAAATGGGCAAAAGAATTAAAAATGTCACTTTTAGCACTTTTTTAGTCACGCCTTTTTCGACCCTTTACTGTAGGAAATATATATACATTTTAAATTTTTATCTGGTACAGAATTTTCCAGTCTTCTATAATCAGCGATTCGTTGGTTGCTCTGGCTTTTAGTTTAAGAGATATGAATTTTCAAAAATCATCGAAAAAAAGTATCAAGCAAGTCTCACACACACTAACGACAAAATATCCACAGGAAACCAAAACTTTGCTATTAGAGTATCACACAAAATTATATTTAGGTGAATTTCTGTAATATTGCGGCCGGTTATTAAAGATTTTAATGAAATTATCACAGATGCACAACGTCGTAGCTAAATAAGGCTGTACATAACTGGGAGAGAGAGAGAGAGAGAGAGAGAACGATTAAATGTCAAAACGAAAGATGATGTTGTGAATGATGGTGGCGCCCTCAACTTAGTGCAAAGTAACCAGAATTGTTACCAGATTCAAAATGACAACCAGTTTGAATTCCTTCAACTACAAACAACTAATTTATGTTTATGAAGATGCCCTCAGGGCGAAACATGTCAACTCAATATAAATGTAAATCCACAAAAATCTCGTATAACTTTTAATAAATAAATATTTTTCAACAAAATTACTAGTGCAGTTAGAGGATTCAAGATCTGAGGTCCTTTCTTTTTAATGCGATTAAAAAACCTCTTAATAATATATGTATTATAATTTGTACCATAAAAATTCTTTCATTTTATAATAATATTCACAATAATAACACTTGTCTTACATCGAAATTGAATAATTAATTCAAAGAAAGTCTTGTAAAATCGGGTGATATGCACGTATATTAAATTCACGCATATCAAATTTACGCGTATAACGAAAAGGAAATTCGTTCAGTTTCATAAACACTAGTATAAATTAATTGAATGGTCTCATATTTAGTAGAAAATACTCAATTTAAATTAATCGAATCGGCAAAACTATTAGTTTTTACATAAACATGCAAATTAAGCGTGCGTTTTAAATGCACTCCGAGAAAGAATGAGTCGAATGTACAAAGGTAGCTGCAGAATCATTAGGCAACAACGCAGAATGTGTGCTCTGTAAAAACAAACTACCTATTGCAACTATTACATCATGCATTGCCCTAGCATTGATTGCCATTCGTCGTTAACTTGCTAGCTAACCCTGCTATGATTTAAAAACTTCCCTATTCTAACTGCAGACATAGAAATCTAATTAGAATGCGACAACATAGCTCACGCTATATCGTGGAGGGTTAAGCAGCTCAAAGCGCCTTGTTCTTCGCCGCTGGCAGGCTCAATCGTGGGCGAAATGGCTTGTCGCCGCCGGTGGAGCTGCTGCGCCGCAGTAGTTTCACCGCCGTTGCCTTCTCCTTCTCGGCGATGAGCGCGCGCTTGCCGCGCTTGATCAGTTTCGGCGCGTCTCTCTTCTCGCACTCGCACTCGCTTTCCACGATCCAGCCGTTCTCGTTGGACTTGGCCGGTGAACAGCTCCTCGACGCCACCTTGCGCTGACTGATGCGCCGCGGTGTCAAGGCGTCTTCATTCCTGCCAACACATAAGCGATAGCCCACCTTCACACACGCTCGCGCACACACGCCCACACACAATCAGAGGTTTGAAAGAAATCCCAACCAACAATTCGCATCAACAACAATGGTTTCATAATTACATATTTGCAAGTACAACAATTTAACAGACTCTGGCTACACTAGCAATAAACAACGCACTAAAAACAATCATCTGGGTGAGTCGTGTTAATGCGACGGTGTGTTAATACTGAATCATACGCACCTTTTGCTTAACAACACACGAGATGTAGATGAGGGGCTGGGTGATTTAACGTTCATGGTGACGGATGATATCTTACCGCCGCGCAGCGCCGGCGGCCCGCCCACCGGAGAGACCAGCACCCGGGTGCGAAACACCTTCCGCTCGAAGCTGCTGCAAGAAGCATAAACAGGTGGTGAGTGATGGAGGTGCGCGGGGTGCGCTTGATGTGCGCCGTTGGCAGGTACTAACGGCCGAACGGCGAGCGCGCCGCGCTGCTGCCGCCGCATCGCCTTGATGTGGTTGAGCTGGTCGCCTTGCGTCATCAACGCCTCCCTGTCTGCGGCGCGCTCCTCCCGGTTGTCGTGCAGCTTCATTGTGTCCACTTTGAGTATCACCTCGTCGTCAATGCCGAGATTGTTCATGTCGGCATAGATGCCCTTGAGGTGAACGGGCGGGCCTAGCAAGCCCTTGCGCGACCGATGCAGCTCACCTTCCTTCCACATCTGTTCCTGTTTGCTGCCACACACAACAAACGTATCAATCAATGTTAACACGAGCGTATTATTTCTACTACACATACCTCTCCAGCCAGACCTGCTGGTGCCCGATAACAGACCCAGGTCGGCACATGCGGATCCATCCTATCGCCTCGCGCGCCCTGAACTTGTAGTGCTTCATCAAGTAGCAACCGATCAACGTACCGGTTCGCCCCAGGCCAGCCTTGCAGTGAACAGCGACGGCGCCAGACGCCTTCTCCGACAGATTCATAAATTCGTTGAGGATCTTGTCCGTAGGCGTGCTGCCGTCCACAAAGAACAAGTCATAGTGCTCAAAGCCAGCACCAACAAACTTATTCGCATCATACATCTTTTTGTTCAGCCGGACAATGGTCGACACGTTGTATCGCTTGAAATACCCGAAGTAGAATTCGGGTGCGTGCAGCGGATAGCCGTGTAGAACCTTGCTCTTGTTGTGGGGCCCACAAAAACCGAGAAACTTTCCGGGAACGATCCAATTCAAGTCGCCATTTTCCACGCGCTTCAGCAGCAAAACAAGCAATCATCACAAAATCCCTTATACTGTGTCCCATTACTTACCTCATAAAATTCGTACTGCAAATGGTTGAAATTGTTAAAATTGAAGAAGCCAAAATTCTTGGCCTTGTGCAGACCATGCAAACAGTCCAGTAGAGATATTGTGTATGGTTCGCCGACAGACGCATCGCGAAACTCAATAAAGGCATCCTTATTATTAGCACAAAGTGTGTCAAAAGCTTGCTGAGGTGTAAAATCCAAATAAATTATCTGAAATCATATCAATCATTATATTGTACACCACTGAAATAACACAGCATAACTCACAGCATAACAACCAATTAAACATGCTGCATTTAGCCTGTTCCTTGGATCATCATTGGTGGTGTGCACAATCTTTTTATTCTTCAGAGAATTGAGCTTTTTATTTAGTTTGCTACAGTACTGATGCAGCATACAAATGTTGAGAGGGCCAAAGTCAGAGAAGAAACTCTCATAGTTGAGTTTGTTCTCTATGGAAAAATAGTGAGTGCTTGTGGTTGCCTTTGGTTGATCAGGTGACTTTGTTGTAACAAAATATAGTCGATCTGGAAGTATTAAATATAAAAGTTGCTTATTATCTTATTACAGACATAATATCTATCTTGCAGTTGCTCACCTTTGATAAATTCTGCAGCACTGATCAAAACATCGTCAGACTGATTCATATTTAGCCCTTTGAAGCGGCGGGAGTTTCTGGTTTGCATCAGTGTACAGGTACTTGTTGCCAGGCGACGCTGCTGCTTGCGATTACCGCAGCTATTAGATAATTAGCGCACACGCACCTAAACCATGTCTTTATTTGTCTTGTGCGACCCACACAGCGTGGGTGTGCGGTGATGAATATGCGAACTTGCGGATGCCGTCACAAACCAGGTACGTCGTTCTCTTCTCCAGCAAGTGCGCTGTACCGCGCCAACCGTCAACTGAGATATGCGGGTCACCTCCAAAGCCTGCGACGCTTCTAAGTTTCCTACGCGCACGAGACGCGTGGCGTCCCTCTCTCAATTGCGAACTCTTCCAGTACACGGCGGCGAAGTGTTAAGTGTATTTCGTCTTGTTTCCAAAAGAAGCAAAACTACGCGCCCGTTGCAACCGCCATGACACAATAAGAGTTATTAAAAAACAAAATAAATCTTGTACCGTGATACCACGCTGCCAACGTTGCGGCCGTAGCGTACCAAATATTCGCTATCGGAATAAGTTTTGACTGTGACATCGCGACATGTGCAGGTTTAAAAGAATTTAAAAAAATGTATAATTCTGGGCACTACAATTACATCATAATACTTGGCACATATTTTGATAATTAAAAATAAGGAACAATTTCAAATCTTTACTTCCCCCTCCAGTGACGCGTGTAACACTCAAAAATGCCTAACTGGCAACGTTGCAAATTAGAAGCAAACAAGCGTAGGCAACCCACTATTTCTTTTAAACCGTTGTATTCAAAACCAGCCGGAAAATTTGTCAACAAATAGAACAAGTCATATGCAAAATAAGAAAATACAGACGTCTCAATGTTGTGTCAACAATATGTATCTTTATATTTCGTCCGCTTGTATAAAATAATGATATTAAATGAGAAGCAGATTGGAATCATCACACCTCATCAGATTAAATGCGCGTAGTGTCAAAAAAACTAAATTGATAATACTTGGTACTGATGCGCTGATTCAAACATTCAGCCCAGTGGCAATACTATGCAATAAATACTTATATAAGAAGGTAACTCTGTAAGTTTCGAGTGAAAGTTGGAATGTAAAAAGCCAAGGAACTAAAAGAAATCAAGTAGAGCAGCCGCCACCACGTTTCGTGAATTCTACCCACAACCAAATTGAGAATTTGAGATAGAAACGCCGCACACAATTAACAGCAAACGCCGCAACGCCGCACCACCGGCTCCTGGTCCGGCCGGCCGCGGCCAAACACCGTGAGCAATTGACATCGCACCCTATAAAACACAAAGTTATGAATAGTTGTTATTGTTGGTTTTTGAAATTTCTACTAACTTTGCGCGTATCTCAGTTTCATGCTGCAACTCGCCGTCGCAATTCCACTTGCTGGTGGCGTTCAACGGCCGAAAGCAAAACTCGGAGCCCTGATGCACTTCGACAAAGGGAAATTCGCCGAGGCCACGCGACCTGTCCGTTAGCCGCAGCAGCAAACGCAGGTTGTTGAGGAGAGAAGTGTGTCGCACCACAACCATGTGCAGTTGTCCATTACCCAAATGACAAAAAGGTGCAATACCATTCGGTGTGCGGTCGCAGGAACAACTGATATTGGCGCCGCTAATCATAAAAAACTTGCCCTGCACGCTGCGCCAGGCTTCCTCGGGTGGCTTACCGCTATTATCACCTCTATCGCCACACTCCTTACAATCGGCAACGCATTTAATAGGCGATGCTGGCGCATCATCCATCGCTTTGATAGCAATCTCGCCTTCGTAGCCCTTATTCGCAATGATTGTCTTGAAACCAGAGTAATCATAACGCCGCGGACCCATCCATCTATATTTCTCGCTGTGGTATATCACATCGCCCAAATACCCATAGCTCAGAACGCTTGCATACAGGCGCAGAAGCTTGTGATGGTCATAAACAGACACCAAATCCATTCCCAGACGTTGTCCCAGGATTATATACAACACTGCCGTAGTAATGTCAGTCGTGCCATGGAGACAATACGATATCGTATCGGTGCTGCCACCGGGGATGATTCCAATGGGCATCTTAGGCGTGGGCAGATCCACGTTGGCGTCATCGATGTCAATACACTGGTCGCGACATTCTCGCATCACCAGACCATTAAAAATCTCGGAGACGGTGCCATCACCGCCCACGCACGCTACTGCGTCGTAATGGTCCATGCTGTGCTCCAAGATGTAATCGCGGATCTGATTTTTGCGCTGCGAAACAATCACAGTCACCTCAACGCCCGCGATCTCAAACAGCGGCTTACAAATCTTTTGATTGATTTTTATTCCTTGCCTGCGCCCGCCGAATGGATTGACGAACATTAATATATTCTTAGGGCGCGCGATTTCTGCAAAATGAGCATACTATAGCTTAGAATTAACTAATCCACTAGTGTTACTTTTGAGAAAGTTCTGCAGTGTCTTCACCCATGATTGCACCTGCATTGGATCAGTGTGTGAAAATACAACATTTGCATATTTTAGGCAATTGTTGCTCTCTAGTGTGGCATAGTGAATGATGAAACTGTTTGGATTAATCTCAACCTCCTCATGGTCACAATAACCACCCCTTTTGACAGTGTGCCGTACAGAAATGACATCCTCAATAGATACTCTTGTTTGTGCTGCAATTATATAAACAGCATTAGTGCAATTGTTTTCTCATTTATAATGTCGTTTACCGAAAGGAGCTTTAACTCGGTCCCAGACTATTTGATTTTTATGGAAAAACACTTTAAAGCTTTTCTTTTTACATGTGAAGGTGGAGAGCAGGACGGCGGTGTCGATATCGTCCAGCTCTGGCAAGTTCATGGCTGGGTTGTCCAGGCCCGCGTCGAATACAGAATCGTTGCGGGTGGTAACGTTGTGGTTGACTCGATTCAACCAGCGAAAATGCTGGAGGAACTTCATTGAAGCTGGTCACATGGCAATTAGCGCGTAGCAAACGTTACATGGCGACGCTAAACCTGCAATGACAACAAACCTGTTCTACCTGCGAGATGCAAGCAGCAGAAACGCAGCAGAAACTTCACGTGTTTAGTACAGGCGGACGCCGTTGATGGCGCCACTAAGGGCCGCAGCTGCTAGCATGTTTACTTTATTAAAGTATTTCTTATACACTTTCTCCAAACAATAATAACTACTTAAATAGGTATATAGAAACCTATTTAGCACACATGATTATCAACATTCCGTTGTAAGTTACACGTTCGCCTGAAATCGTAAGACTGAGAATTCATAACCTACAAAAGCATGGGTTGCACCCTGCGCACTCGCTCGTTGAGTTATCAATTGATTCGATATGAAGTTGCGAAAATAATTAAGTGATACCACGTAAAACGATTCGTAACAGTCGCACCGACACAGATTGTACAATGAATAATCGTAATAAAACTGTTTTGTTAGTGCTAGTATGTGTAATGTTAATGTGGAAAACATACAACTACTATAGTGTGCGCGATTTAAACGAAATAAATAGCGGTGGGTCCGGCGAATTGGTGCTTCTACAAAAATTAAAGCAGCTCAACGAAGCAGAGGCCAGCTCACAAGTTAAAGTGACTGTTTATTATGAGGCGCTGTGTTCAGATTCGCGCAATTTTATGCTCAGAGAGCTGCTGCCCACCTATTTAGCATTGTCTAAATACCTTATACTAGATCTTGTACCCTATGGAAAAGCAAGAGTGAGTATTTCACTTTTATAGTCTTCTGCTATTTGTACACATGGCTGATATTTTACAGACTATGGAGAATCCTGATGGAAAGTTAGAGTTTCATTGCCAGCATGGAGAAATTGAATGCCTGGCGAATAAAGTACACGCGTGTACAATTGACAAAGTTCAGGATCCAGGGCAGCTCCTGCAGATGGTTGTGTGCATGATAGACAACAATATAATTCCATTAGATGCTGCACAGCGGTGTGCCTCACAGCATGCCGTCAACTACGACGCCATCGCCGAGTGCACACATAGTCCGCGGAGTGGGGACCTTCTTCGCCACCATGGAATCCGCACGGACCGCGTGCACCCCTCCTTCATTCCTACAGTCGAACTAAACGACGAGATGAAAGTACCACTGTCGACCATCCTGAAAGACTTGAAAAAACAAGTGTGCGCCAATTTAGCGGGCGCTGCAGCTGCACCAGAAGAATGCGCCTGATGATGTGTGTTATGTGTGATATAGCTAATTTTGTATATTGAAGTCTGCAATACGTATCCAAGAAATCAGTATTAAAAATATACACAGCAAAACGGTGCAAGTCGCATCCCCGGGGTCGCAAATTAGATACAAAAATAAAAGAGTTGAGTCCCTACGTGAATCCGCACTACGCATTACATTACATATAGTTATTAATATATTAATTAATTAATCGTATGTTCAAATATATGTACAAACATCGCGCCTCACGCTGCTATAACTTGTGGTTGCTTGTCAGCCACGTGAGTCCCTCGTAGAGGCCGTCGCCAGTGGTCGCGCATGCCGGTTGCACGTACCAGTTGCGGTCGCGGATGCGGGTCAGGCCCAACTTCTCCTGAATCTCATGCGGCTTCATCGCCTCCGGCAGGTCCTGCTTGTTGGCGAATATGAGTATGATGGCGTCGCGCATCTCGCGGTCATTGATAATACGATGCAGTTCTTGGCGCGCCTCGTCGATGCGATCACGGTCGGCGCAGTCCACCACGAAAATGAGGCCCTGCGTGCCGGTGTAGTAGTGCCGCCAGAGCGGCCGGATCTTGTCCTGCCCTCCTACGTCCCATACATTGAACTTGACGTTCTTGTACGTGACGGTCTCCACATTGAACCCGACAGTTGGGATAGTCGTCACTGATTGGCCCAGTTTGAGCTTATAGAGGATGGTTGTCTTGCCGGCGGCGTCCAAGCCCAGCATCAGTATCCTCATCTCCTTGTTGCCGAATATCTTGGACAGCAGCTTCCCCATAGTGCAGGCGCTGAAATCTAAAACATCAACACCGGTGTTGTAGGAGACGGTAATCACTCGGGAGCCAACACTTGTATTCTTACCACTCTTCCTGGACGGCAATCACAACAAGGCCGCCGCTTCAATTCGCTGCGACTCCACTCTACTCACATCCATATTGTGGTGCTGCGGCGCTGTGGCCCTGTGGCGGCCGCTGTGGCCAGTTGCTGGCGGGTGGCGGTGAAGGGGTGGGTTGCGCAGGCGGGCGTACGTTGCGCGTGGTGATGAAGGACCAAGTGGAGCAGGCGTACGCCTGCAGGATGCGACAATGAAGGCGATAACGGCGCAGAGATGTCGCCCAGCCCTCGCCCATAAGGCCACTAGACACACACGCGCACACACACGCACACACGCGCCACACACTAGACAGACGAAACGACAAAACCGACGAAATACACGAAATCAGCGCATGAACGAACGAATGAACCAAGTGGCATGAACGATGAACTCGCCGCCACAGCGAACCAAACCGACCGTCAGGTGTCGCTAGCGCTCGGCTGACATCGCGGCGCTGGGGCGTGCTGTACACAACCATCACGAAGCACACGCTGATTTAGTGTATTCTTAGTTGCCTATATCACGTGGTGCAAATGAAGTTTCAAATTTGAAACAGGAGCTATAACGGACAACAAAACCTGCGTAAACTTATCTATTTCCAAATGACACGTAGAGAACGGACCTGAAGAACTGCGATCTGCGACTGCACTGCTGGAGAAACAGGTATAGGTAGGATAATTTATTAGTAAGTAACATTTATTTTAATTTATTGACACATCAAAGCCGCCGTTTGCTCCAGCTCACTGACGCCAAATTGTAAATGAAATGATGACAATTTGTGTAATCATGATGAAAATTCTAAGCAGTAGCTGGCGCGGTAATACAGTTCCCTTAAGATACTAAACCGTCTCGGGAACATCAAAGCGTGGCTTCTCGAGTAAATCCGTTGTGGGTGTATTATTCGGAGTAGTTGTAGCATTTTCCGAAGACCTTTGACGGGTGAAACCAATACGAAAACGTGTCTTTTCCACATGCTGATGTAGAACATAAATGTATGGATCCAGCATAAAGTAAACGCACATCAAGACATCAGCAATACGCGAAAAGATCGCACAAAATTTACTTGTCGGAAAAAATTGCGTCAACGGAATTGATATCTGTAAGTAATAGAAAAACAAGACATTCAGTCAGTAAGTGGTCGGTATGCGACTATAATAAGTACCATTTGAGGCATCCAGCATGCGACGAATACGATGCAAATAAATGCCATCAGTTTGGCAAAGGCCAATTCCTCAGTGGTAGGGATATTTTTGTGGTTGACGCCATTTTGGGTAATGATCGCGCGACTCACGCGTCGAATTAGTACCTTTTCCTGTTTGCGCCCAATACGGCTCAAGGCAACAAACACCTGCGAGTTGAAATAAGCGATGCAGAAGCACAAAGTTGTTCCTGCAAACACATAAATAGCACAATCGAAAATGATAAGGACGATGCAATTACCGAAAAGCAGAAACAAATAGGCGTAAACGATGTCTAAGACTTCGGTGGCTTGACGATAGCGACAACATTTTCCGTTCTCATAGAACAAGCCAAACCCAAAAAACGGAGTGTATGTCAACAGTGCAGCAAACACCCACAACAGAAAAATTGTTCGTCCAAGGAATACTTTCGTGACGTACTGCAACACAATGAAACAATACGATACATGAAATCAATTAGGAGCAAGTGGTCGATTGATTGGTTTCAATTAGTGCAACTCAATTGATGTTGAATTTTAGGGAGCCGTGACGCGGTTACGTGGTTACCTGTTGATAGACAAATGGCCTAGTCAAAGCGAGCCATCGCTCGATGGCCATCACGAGCGCCACACACCCAGAACCCAAACCAAAAGCGCGCAGCATCACAAATAATACACACATCCAATAAATCGGAATGGATACCATCTTGGGCAGCACCATCAACGTGAGCATGCCCAGCTGGGCGACCAAATCGTTGACGGCCAAACATCGCAGCATCAACACATGCTTGGCATTCCGTGTTTTCGCCGATTTGTACAAGATCCATAGTGCGAAAACATTGCCACAGCTGCCGAGAACGAACGCGGTCGCGATCAGCCATTGCCGCAGAGCTCCAACGTCCATCATCATTTCGAAAACATATCACACACACACACGCACGTACTCACGCACACATATTTACACTAGCAGCTAATTTGATATCACAATGACTAGACTAGACTTCCGACTGGACGTGGTTGTCGTAATGCGACTACATTTTGGGCGCACTTGGCTGGAGTGCTTTGTTGACGCTCACATTGAAAGCAAACACGATTATCACTGGCCCCAAAACAGAGACGTTCATTTGAAATCGTTAGCAAGCAAACATTTAGGCCGCAGAGGATCGCAGGTAGAAGATGGAGGATCTTCACCTCTCAGTGGTCGACGGCGTACTCGGTCGTCTTGTAATCGTTTCTCCGTTTCTAGCCGTTTGCCGTCCGAGTCTCCTCCTTGTGCGGTTGTCTAGGGCATAAACTGAAACCGAGTGCGTGTCGAATGGAACAAATTCGACCGCGACGGCCACTAAAAACCTGCCCGCTCGAATATTAATGCTCGCTTTAATTTAATTGAGTGACCAACAACAGCAATATATTAGGAGAGTTTGTTTGTTTCATTTTTAGCTCCATTCACACGCTTTCACTTTCTCTGCGCGAGAGCTTCGACGAACTGAAACTGAAACCGAGTTTATCACTGGTGTTTGACTTGTTGCAGCATCATGGGTAGTTTATATTCGTATTTTTATTCATAAACAATGCACAGTACATATAAAATTACAGTAAGTACAGAATTTCGTTGTTGTTTCATATGAAAATTATGCATCGTGGTTGGCGTCTACGGCTAGAGGTTTACGTTTGCTAAAGCGCAGATGGCGAAATATATTACATTGGTCACACGTGCGCATATTGAGTCGGAAAGAAACATTGCGTAAGGCCGGGCGCTCGGGCGCGCTCATCGTGTATGCGACATCCGATCGGATGTGGAACCAAGCAAATCATTTCAAAGTGACGAATCGGTGAGACTGGATAATATATATATGTATATATCAATTATGGTACAGTATCGTTTAACATTAACTCGCTAGTCACACTCGCCAGTGTGTTGTGAACCACAATAGTGCGCTTATGAATATATTTAGAATTCAGGTTTACTTATTACTTCCTCATACTTTTAAATGGTGAATAGGTATATTTATTTACGACTAGGTTGATTGTTACGAGGCATTCATTACTTACATGGAGCACCCATTGCATTCAACTAGAAAGCGACTTGATATGATTGGCGTTTCAAGAGTGGCGACTAGAGATAAGTTAATTAGTTTGCTAGTTGCTAGTTTTTTTGTCCAACTCAAAATTCAACTCAAAAACCATAATCAATACGTTTCGGATTAATTGAAGAGTAATGTCCTGGCGATGGCCGACATTAGAACGATCAATCCGGAGAGAGCGCTCAGCGGTATTCCTCCTGAAATAGAAATTTGCAGAATCAGTTGTGGCGTCATTAGTATTCATACGGATTGACCTAATAGAAATATTTCGTGCGCGGGCTCGTAAACGGGCTGACAATTAGAACAACGACCAAATCGATTCGGCAAAGTTTTGCGCCCACTCTAAGCGGGATTTAATTGACACTAGCATACCGTTGCACATGTTGTGGCTTTCGACGAGACCCTCCATGCATTTACAGGCTTTATCTCCGTTCGGCGGCGGGTTCTTTCCCAGTGGCACACATTTAGCGCCTTCCACGCATTGAATGTTTTCCGTGCAGCGATGGTTCGGGCCTGAAACAAATACAGATAATCATCTATAATGCGAAAAATGCCCAAATTGGAAGCGGATACGCGAAAGCAAATCGAAATAGATATGATAGAAAAGTTACGCGTTCCAAAAATAGCCACTCCATATTCATGAGCAGACTGATTTATTTCGATTTGAAAAGGCATTAGCAAATCCACATTTAGGCATCCGCAGAAATTAGTATCGACCCCCGAGGAAATTAAACACCATGAAAATTGGAAAAATGTATTTTTAAAAGCTACCGCATTGCCTAGGCATTGTTTGTTGCGGCGCGTGAACATTGCGGCATTTTATATGCGCGCCAAAGCTTATCGCGAGAACATCGAACAATAACAAGAAACCACCATTTTCGCCTCTATGCTGTTTCAGCAGGGTTGATTAGTCAAGCCGCGATTATTTAAAGGCGCCTTATCGTTTAATTAATCATTGTTTACCCGCTGAAGAAATTAAGACACACGAAAAATGTGCACAATTCCACTTCGTCGCTAAGTATTTTAAAACGTTCCTCGTTATCGAATTTCGTGTGCGTTTTGTGTAAAATTATGCAAACGTTTGCTTTGCGAGCGAAAAACGTCGTGGTGGCAAGAGAGTCGAGGGCAAATCGATTTTAATTATTTTGCACCCTTTTCTTTTTCCACTGGAACGAACGGAAAGGTCTTCGAATGTTTGTTTAGCAAATAATTCGGATGTTTGCCGTGCAGCGTGCAATTGGATTATTAAGTATGCAGCGCGATGAAGGTAATTGCAGTTAATTGCGTTTTTCAGTGTCGGGTGAAAAGTGCGCAAAATATTTCACAGTCACGACCTAAATTAGATATACGCACCGCATGCGATTTGCATAAATTTGCGCTATTTAAATAAGTATTTTCGGCTTTTCGGACTTACCACGATAGTTGGCTTTGCAGATACCGTTTTGGGGTGGCACGTTGTCGCCGCACAGACAGCTCTTTTTGTGGTGGTCACGGGGATCCTGGACGCAGCTCGCTCCATTGATGCCATTGCATGTTGTATGATTCGTGCAGGTTTTAGCTGCAAGACGAAAAATGATAACAAACTGCATTAAAATGATTCACATTACGCGTCTAACCTAACGCGCTTGCAATGCATGCAATAATCAGGAAAGACTTCAATAAATATCCCATCGTGCGTTCGTTGCGAGTATCAAAAGATTACTAAACTGATCATAATATAAACCCTCTTAAAATGCACAGACTGATACCGAATGGTATTAGGTTTTGTTTTGCTAAAACCAATAACCATAACAATTCCATCTTGGAAATTGCGTGCGGTGAAAAAAAGTAATGAAATGTGGAGATGTTCGTACCGGGCGGTTGTGGTGGAGGCGCATTATTATTGCTCTGCGTCTTGCCGAAAGTTGTCAAACCATGTGCATGATTGAATCCGGCGAGAAGGAGTAGCAACGGTATCGACACTGTCACGTACAAAGCGTTCATGTTTCCCGGCGACTGTCTGTGCCCCTGTGTGCACTCTACGAATTGATAATGGAAATAGTGGAATTCCGCAACAACCTGACGATCTGATCGTGGGGCGAACACTGTGCGCACCAGCGAAGTTTAAGTTCGAAACACTAAAATCAAAGTGACCCAGGGCAGCAACGCTGGTCAAAGTTCCACCGCTCCTCAAGGCTGCCCGATAAGACGGCGAGCGCGAATTGAACGCGTGCGCTGGAAAATTCTTTACCTACCATTACTACTACCACCATATTTGCAACCCTAGGGCACATATACAAAGCGTTGCCTTCACCATTACCCCCACATAACGAAACATTTAACTTTCCAGCTTATTCTTGCAACACTCTAATGAATCCGTAGAAAGGGGTGGGGGTTACACCATATTACAACCATGCCAGCAATGTGTGTGCTGCTTTAAATATAGCATCCAATCAGAAGCGGCAAGACCAATTACTCGGTGGCATTTGCACTCGTAGGTAAACGTGCAAAACTGTTTGAAATATTTAATTCTGACCAGCGCTGAAAGTTTCAATTGCGAGCAGCGAGTAATTTCGGAAAAATTATTGAACCAGAGAAACGAATTCGCAAAGTACATGTAGTTTCGAGTAGTTCGAGTGATTCCAGCGAGCATTTAGGTAGCAAGTTTCTGTCGGCTGAGCAAAAACGAGATGCTGATAAGAAAATAACGATTACCTCCTCGTGGGGCCACCGCGGCCATTGCGACGCCGCGCATATTATTCGCACGCTCGCACGCGACCAATTGCGTCATATCGCGAGGGATTTTTATGTTGCTCCCGGTGTCAGCGTGGCCATTGTGCCCGTTTCGCACTAGAACCCCGAAAGATAAACGATTTACAATTAATACAAAGCAATTTGTGAAAATCGCAGGTAGAAGGTAGTCTTTAAGCATCATTTGGTAAAGTTAATGACGTGCTGGAATAGTTTGCGGGGTGCCGTCCCCGCTGACGTCATGTTAGCACGAAACACGTCATAGTTTCGCGAGTATCGTTACCATCCACCCTTATGCGCGTCGTGATTAAGATTAACGGCTCGCCGTTCAACAATTTTTGCCCTACCTACTTCTTTTTACTGCTGCGGCGTGTGTGTGCGTGCGCGCTCAGAAACCGTACCAATACCAAGGTATATGCCTACGAAAAAGTAGAAAAGCATGGCATGTCTTGGCCTTATCAGCGTCGGAGATGGCATGCTCCGATAAGATTATTATACACTCCGATTCGTGCGCGGCACCAAAACGTGGTCCGCGCGCCGAAGGTGGAAAATGTTTATACCTACATTATACCTCGCCAGCGACCTCAGACAAAATGCGACCGAACAAAGGAGTAATTCAATACACGCGGCGCATAATTAGCAATGCGGGCGCACAATGGACGTTACATTTTAATCATTCGACGAGCGAAGAGTTAAAACCGCAATTGCATCCATCAGCAATCAACAATTAATTAGAAATTACGTGACGGGAGTTAAATTAAAACACTTGCGTCCCTTTCCGTGACTATCGGCCATCTTGCTTTAAATTTATAACAGAAACCCGTTAAGCTGTTAACCCGTGCCCTGCTCGGTGCATTAATTGCAAAGCATTTAGAAATTAACACTAGGTAACTAGTTAAATGATCTTAAGCTGCGGCGCGCGTTCTGGTTGGCCCTAGCGTGCCCGGCGCGATCAAGGTCGCTCATAATCAGTCGTGCATGGAAAAGGTCACCGTTCTGATATGCATTACCTAATGAATTATGGAAAATATCGATTCCGGCATACCGCGTGCGCTGTGTTAAACCATCGAGCAAGCCCAAGAAGCAAGCCTAAGCAACCAGTAGCAATTTACACGTTAGGCTCATGCAACTAGGTAGGTACACATTAAAGGTCAGCCTGTGGAGCGTTTTCTAAATGGAATTGCAATCGGCCATTTTTGAATGTTTTACTTATAACCAATGAGATATTCGAGCAGAAATAAGGAAAACTGATTTTGACCTGGGCTCGGAAGTAATTACACCTTGGTTCCAGGTTGTGTAAAGCCGACTAATTTGTGCAGATGCGTTTAAATTTAGCTGCGTGTATGTTTACGCCAGTGTTTTCGATTGTTTGGTTTTAGTTTCGGCTCAAATACCCGTGTCGCACACGAAGATTGCGTGTGCGAATTACATTTTTACGAGCAGTTTCTGGAAAAGTATTCGTTCGGCTATAAAAATGGTTAATTTCGGGATTATAGGACGGCCGATTGGTCCTCGAAGCGAAAAGTGCACGCACATTCGTATTAAATAAATTAATTACTTGTGCCAAGCATTCATATCATTATTTGCGAATATTTCTGACAACCTTCAACTTTTCCACTTCTATCCATTTCATCTGCGACACAGTTCGATAATAAGTGGTAAACAATAAAGCAATAAAGCTCAAAGCACCGACACATCGTCTGCTTGCGCGCCTCGGCAATTTTATTCAACTGGTACCCGTTTTATTGTCGTCGACTAGCAGCTATTTTCGTTCGAGAGTGTGGTGAGCTGCTGTGCGCCGTTAGTTGACGTTTTCAATGAAATAGTAAATAAAGCGCATTTTACTACATGCAAAATGTTGTTTATACGTTTCGAATAATTTCGACGCATTCGCTCCAGCATAATTGTTAAAAGCGTTTCGTTTTTCGCTTGCCTCACCGTGTTTTATGCGTTTTTATTTCCGCGTGTTTAGTTTCGCAAAATACACACATTGCGCCAAAATGTATTTATCGACTTATTGCTGATATCGCTTCCAGCGCGCATTGCGCACGTGCGGCGGGCTTTTCAGGGCACTTAAGTAAGCTCTCCCTTCCCCAAGAGCGCGTCAAATAACATCTTCGGAAGTCAGAGGCCCCCGCACACACATATGTGCGCACACTTAGTTCAGAACCGGTCGTAGCTGAGCGTACTCGTTGGCGCGCGCGCGCCTTTTACTCCTCTCACACGCACAAAATGCACTTGTTGTCTTTCGAGTGCTTTACGCTAATAATCTGTCTGATTGCGCATGTGGAGATCAGGGCGGATGTGTCACCGGCACTGCTCTACGATACGGGTGTCAAGGACTACTTAGATAACAATTACGACGGTTGCGTTGAGAAATTGGAACGCGCTTTGGAACTATACAATAAATACAGTGGTAAACTACGTCGTTGCAACTTGCAATGCCACGCAGAAGTCGACTACGATGAGCCGCTATACAAGATAGACGTGGAGGATTTGCTGCATTACGAGCGAACCATCAAAAACACCCTGTGTCTTCTCAAATGCAAGCAAAAGAATAACATTTTGGGTGTTTGGGATCAAATCGACGATCACGTCATCGATATTTTTGAGAAACGCAAACCGTACGAATATTTACATGTCTGTTATGCCCATGTAAGTTGAGTTTGATGTGCGATGTGGTCGGGGCCATCTGGAGCGACATTAAATCTCTTTTCCAGAATGCGCAATTTCAACAGGCCGCAAACGCGGCATTCACATATCTCGTTGTAAATCCAAACGATGCCGGGGTCCTCGCCAGTCTTCAACATTACGCCAGCCAAGCAAACTTAGCCGGAAGCGATGTCATCAACCGTGAAGCTAAGGATTATGTATACTTGTATGTGCATGGCACCCGCGCCTACGAAGAAAAACATTGGGACGAAGTCGTTCAAAACATGGAGGCATCTTTGGAGTCCCTACTGCAGGAGGAAGAGGAATGCCGAGCGCAATGCGAAGGACCCTTCCCGCAAGCAGCCAACGATTTTATTTCGAGCATAGCAAGTAATTTCATGCCATTGATTGTTTTCCATGAAACAGCTTTATTGTTTCATTTGTAGACCATTTTACGCACGTGTTATTCTGCAAACGGAAGTGCAACGATAAATTAAGCACGCTCAACGGCGAGAAGCGCGACGATTTACTTCCGAGCCATTACCACTATTTGCAGTACGCATATTTCAAAAGTAAGCCCTAAGATATCAAAAATTAAAATATTTTAATATCCAAACATTTACGCAGGCGGTAAGCTGAAGGATGCATGCCAGGCTGTAGCAAGTTACTTACTTTTCTATCCCGGCGACAAGACGATGATGCACAACATTGAGTATTACAGCACGCTGCCTAAGGTTGAGAAAGGTTATTTCCAGCCACGAAGTGATGCGCTCAAATATATCCATCGCCATACTTACGAATCAAAAATAATTGATTATATTAATAACGTCTTTGCTGTTGAGGCGGGAAAAATCTTTCGTAGCGTTAAAGATGCCAAAGAGGAGCAGATTCAAGAGGTAACGATTGCATTTTTGTGGGGCGTAGTTGGGGCTCTAATTTTAACCGTGTGACTAACACGTTAATTTCCAGGTGCAGTCACATAAAGTCCCCGAAAGCGGCTGAAATGATCATCAATGGTTGTTGTGACTAATTTTCCGCAGAAACTTCAATGTGTGCTTTAATTGTAAATAATCATTATTAAATTTTAATAAAACCTATCTATAGTCATAAGCCGCATTTGTTATGTCTACGAATAATTAAATCTCGGTTTTGTGTTCAACAGCTGCGCCCCAAAGCAAAGGTTAAAAGGTTTGCGTTAAGTAAAATTGCAACCACTGAAGAATGTCGCAGTCTAATGCATATCGCTGATTATTTTGCGATCCCTGGTGACGGTTACCAAGTGGGCGGGGTTCTCCCACACCCAATATGAAAATTACGATGGGTTGTCTCTGAAACGTGCCGCCGATTTGTGGCGGCTCCAGCAGTTGGACGTCGGCTACTTAAACCTGCTGTTGAACGTGACCGCTAACGTAAAGAGGGCATTGGAGTTTGAATTCGATATTAGCAAACGTTTGCATTATGCGTACACGCACCTCGTGTGCCGCAGTGCGAAATCGGGTAAGTGTAGCACATATATTGCTGGAGTAAAACTGGGCCAGTGCTGACAGGAAATGATTTGCAGGAGCATCCGCTCTAAACCGCACCGATTTTAGTCATCCGGTACACGCAGACAACTGCAATCTCCAGCTAAATGGTACTTGTCCCAAGACCTGGCCAGCGTTCACGTGGCGCGACTACACCGCCATTTTGTACCTAAACAGTGATTTCCAGGGCGGAGAGTTGTTCTTCGCCAATGACTATTTCGGCCGTAATGTAGAGCATATGATCAAGCCTACGTGCGGTAGACTGGTGGGATTTACCTCCGGCGGTGAGAATCTGCATGGAGTACGTGCCATCAAAAAGGGCAAGAGGTGTGCGTTAGCGATTTGGTTTACTTTTGATCAACGCTATGCGGAAAACGACCGCAAATTTTTGTTTAACATGTTAATATCAAATAAATGATTAGGATTGTTCCGAATTGCTTGAATTATTTGAATGTAAGGCATTGGTGCCTGTGCTCACACAGCTCAGCGCGCGCGAGATCTAAACTTAAACCCGGCGCGCACGCAATCGCGGTACCTGTGGGCCGCCCCCCGAAAAGTAGGGAACTGCTGCCTAAACATATGTACGCAAGGTCGGCGTCGAACGGGGCATCTTGGAGAGCACCTCAATCTGGGCCTAGTGTCTCTCCCGCCGGGTGTGCATGTGAGACGCGCGAGACGCGAGGTGTTTGTGTAGCGTGCCGCCCACCCCGCCGCCGCCGCCGCTATGGAGACGAGCCGAGCGTGGAGGTTCTCGACGTGCCTCTTGTTGGGATTACTTCTTCTCGCCACTACCTTGCAGAGTAAGAAAGCTTTCATAACTTGTATCGGAGACTGAATTATATAATATCCAAATGCGCGGATTAACTTTGGAAATTGTTGCGAGTCGAAAATGCGGCTAAAAATAAAAGTAATATGTTTGCCTGAAAATTTGTTTATCCAGCAATTATAATTGTCCGAGGATTGTTAGTGGACGTAGCGTCGTATATGGTAATTCGCGAGATGATGCATCCACGCTCGCATTTCGCTTGCGTACGCGTAAGCGGTGAGGTTTTGTAATTTTTAAAAATGTAAAATCTAATTTGGGACTATCGCGCGCACACGACCACATTGCACACTCCACGAGCGTGTGACGACACGACATCGGCCTTTTGCCAGCTTTCACGATTCCGATTCCCTAGACTGCGATTTAAATATAGACCATTTGCCACCGAATGCGTGGATTTTAAGATATTCGGTCACCGCATCACTCGAATTACCAACCTGCTGAATTATAGTGGATATAAAAGGTCATACATTTGTTAAGATGTGCAAGGAGAGGAAGAGTCGGAGGCTCCTTCGCAATGCAAGCCTTTCATCGAGAAAGCGTTGAAGGAGCAGCAGAAGGAGGACGTGCCACCCGACCAAGAAGGCGCGATAGTAGCAGACGACTCCGAATACGACGCGAATGCCGGAGAACTCGAGCCCGACACAGGCGACAATGCCATCACCGACAGCACTGAGACTCAACAGGTAACACGTCAATATTCCACTTCATATATTTCTCTTATCTGATCTTGTACTTCAATGAAAGCTCGATGAAACCGGAGTTTCAGTCGAAACCGACCAAACTGAACAATCTGAACAAACGGAAGGAACTGAAGCTGCAAGTGTGGAGCAGGTATTTTTCCATCACAACTGTTTGTTTAAAATTGCTTCTTTTTACATAATGGTTTTTAGCAGGACGAAACAAACATCGAGATTCAAAATGAAGTAGTAGAAGAGTCTGAAACTGAAACTACTGAAACTACTGATGCAGAAGGCGCGTCGGTTGAAGAAATGCAAGCGGATCAACCTTCAGACGCTCAAGAATCTGCCGAAGAACCACCGGCGGCCGAGGAAGACATTCAAGAGCAATCAGTTGAAATTGAGGGCAATACTGTTGAAGACAACGCAGCTGCTAGCACGGAGGATGTTGTAGAGCCATCTGCAGAAACGAATGAAGCAGAAGACGTAATATCTCAAGAAGGTGAGGCGGAAACTGACTTAGAATCAGTTGAAGCAACAACTCAAGAAACTCAAGCTGAATCCACCGAAACACAAGAGCAAACAGAATCAATTGAAGAGCCAGCTGAAGCCAGTGATTCCACTGTGGAAGGTGAAGGTGATGCTGTTGAATCAGTTGAAACGACGACTGAAGCTGATGAAGAACCAGCTGCATCAGTTGAAACTGAAGCTGAACCTGAAGTTCAGGAAACTGAAACAGAGAGCGTTGAAGCAGTAGATGGTGAGTCTGTCGAAAGTGTGGCTGAAGAAACTGATAAAATTGAAGATGGAAAATCCGCAGAAACAGAAAGCGAGCCTGCCAGTGAACAAGAAGCACAAGCTGCGACATCAGTTGAGGAAACCGCGGAGGAAAAGGAAATTGTAAAAGAACAAGAAGAGCAGCCTGAAGCTACATCCCAGGAAACAGAATCCGTCAAAGAGAGTGGTGAGTCAGTACCATCCGCTGAAGAAAGTGAACCAGAAGTGCAACCTGAAAGTGCTGAGGCCAAAGAAGTAGATGAGAAACCCACCGAGAAAGAGGAAACAGTCGACTCAGAGGCAGTACAAGAACCAGAACCTAGCGCAGCAGAGGAAAAAGAAACATCCGAAGTAGAAGAATCGAAAGAAGCCGCTCCCGAAGAAGACTTAACATTAGATATTGAGATTCCCGATAATTTGCGTCCTCGTGACCACATTGATCAATTGCTCAAGTTGGACGATTCGAACGATAAGGGAGAAGCAATCGTCAACAAAATTAACGAAGTGACATTGAAAGATCTGAAAAGACTGTACGAGAACGCGATTAAACCGTTGGAAACTTTATATAAATACAGGGACTTAAGCAATAGACATTTTGGTGACTCTGAAATTTTTTCCAAGCCATTGGTGGTGTTCATGGGCCCCTGGAGCGGTGGAAAATCATCAATTGTCAATTATTTGCTAGATAACGAATATAATGCCACTTCACTACGAACCGGTGCGGAACCATCACCTGCTTACTTTAACCTGGTGATGCACGGTAAAGAACCCGAGGTTTTGGATGGAACGCAACTTGCAGCGGACTTTACCTTTGCTGGCTTGCAGAAGTTTGGCCAAGGTTTGGAAGAACGACTCAGAGGCCTAAAGCTTCCCAACAAACTCTTAGAAAAGGTACGCGAAAGTCCGAGTCGTAAAATGTAGCTATATGATTGTCATTCCAGATCAACATTGTTGAGATTCCGGGAATTCTCGAAGTGCGCAAGCAGGTGTCGCGCGTGTTTCCTTTCAACGACGCTTGCCAATGGTTCATCGACAGGGCGGATATCATCTTCCTCGTCTACGATCCCAGTAAACTAGACGTTGGACCAGAAACCGAGGCAATTTTGGACCAGTTGAAGGGCAGAGAGCATCAGGTGAGCTTGGCCTAATAATCGTTTTGGCAGGTTGACAGTACGCACAGTGGGGTGCCGGTTGCGTTCTAATTTTGGCTCACTGTCGTATATTTTTAGACGCGCATCGTTTTAAATAAAGCCGATCAAGTCAAGCCCGAGGAACTGATGCGTGTTCAAAGCGCGCTGATCTGGAACATCTCGCCGCTAATGTCATCCGCTCAGCCGCCCGTCATGTACACCACGTCGTTATGGTCGCGCCCCTATGAGACATGGGCACCCGTCCGCCTCCTGCAGGCGCAAGAGCGCGCTTTCCTCCGTGACCTGCGCTCCGCCGTCGACAAGCGGATCGAAAACAAGATTTCCAGTGCGCGAAGATTCGCGGTGAGTAAATGGCGCGATTGCATGATCACAAGCGTGAAATTGCCGCTAATCGCTGCGAGCGATCGTTCAACGCCCAGACAGCCGGATATGAACTGATCAGAGCGATTACCCCCTTGCTATCAGACTGACCTTTTAGTCACATCTGACCCTTTGCGTTATTTATAGGTGCGCGTACGCAACCACGCCAAGATGGTAGACTGCTACCTGACCACCTACTACAACCACAAATCCGTCTTCGGCAACAAGAAGCAGGTCGCCGAACAAATCATCGAACATCCCCAGGATTACCACATCTACGAGGGCCTCTCTACCCTGACCAACATATCCCGCTACGATCTTCCCGACCCCGACGTGTATCGCGACTTTTTCCGCTTGAATCCAGTCTATGACTTCCAGCAACTGTCCGCCACCTGCACCTATTTCCGCGGCTGCCCCATCAACAAGCTGGACGTCGCCATCGCCTACGACTTGCCCGAACTGGTCGGCAAACACAAGAAACTCGTCGAGGGGGCTCTCGCCAACCTCAAACCCGACAACAGTTGATGTGCGCAAATGGCACAATTGGACCAATAAGCTCAAGATGCTTATAATATCATTTGGTGTTCAATCACAAACCTCGATTTGATCATAATTTATTTATTCCATGCCTCTCACTCACACACACACACACCCACACGACATACATACACTTACCCACCGCCACTTGAATATAAATAAACGGTGTTAAGTATACGAATCGATCGTATGAATTGTATTAGTTTATAATTTCTAGTTTTAAAAACGGTGCTGTGCACATATGGCTTTGGTACTCCTCTGATTTTCGTTTGTCTGTAAAATATTCTGTGTTTGTTGTCAAACACGAACGAGTGAAATTTATGGCATTTACGAATTTCCCGCAATCGGATTGTTTCTTAAGAAGGTCGCCGCCCGCTCACTGCTCACGACGCTAACGATGATGTACAAATGTTTATTGTAAATACGCATGACAATTATCCTTACTTATATACTGATTGATTGATTGATTGATGGTTCACTTCGACGAACGCGCTAAGTATATTTAATATCATGCAACGATACACTCCCACACATTTACACACAGCCAGAAAAAAACGTTCGACATCGCAGAAATAAACAGTTACATTATTTAGTTTTAGGTGTACGTAATCCATATGCAAAAAGGAATAAAAGAACTTGAAAGCGTGTAATCTTTTATTGCGGAATAACCTAGTTTCAGTTATCTATGTAGATATATAATTGTTGCGTTGTATCTTCGCGCTTTGCATTATTTTAATGTATTCTCCTTGGTTTGTTGTGAGGCAAGTCAAGTAATCAATTTCGCTGGTTTCAAACGCGCATGAGCGAAAATTGATCGATTACTGGCTGCTGCTGGATACAAACAAAATAACAGCAGAAATTTAAAACTAAAAATGGCGCTCACATGGGAAGACAAAGAAATACGTTTTGATATACCATTTTCGTAAGTTTTCATTCTAAACTATTTAATAAGATGTAAACTATTGCAATTTTAGTGAAATGCGATTAAAATCAGGTGAAAAAGTTGTTGATCGCCTTGATAGCGTGGAAGATACTAAAGGAAATGCAGGTGACCGTGGAAGATTGATTATTACAACTTTACGAGTCCTGTGGCATTCAATTCGAAGCCCACGTGTCAATCTAAGTAAGTTGATAGCTACACAATTAAACTATTTTGCAAAATTTTATTTTCTGCTTTAGCTGTTGGTTATAATACCATTTTGAACATTAGTACAAAAGTGGTAAACTCGGTAAGTTCGCCAAAGTTCACAATTTGTGATCATTTGTTACATTATTTTACTTTTTAGAAGTTGCGTGGGACAACACAAGCCCTTCATCTTCTCACCTCATCGAATAACACACGTTTTGAATTTATATTTACGAATTTGATTCCGGGTAACATGCGGCATTTCACTTCAGTGATGGGTGTTCATAAGTAGGTGTCTATAAATTAAAATAGTGCAGGTGAAAGGATTTGTAAACGTTTGTTGTAGAGCATACATGTCTTCAAAATTATACCGTGAATTAAAGCTACGTGGAGCGGTCGTGCAAAACAAGCAATTGAAAATTTTACCCTGGAGCAAGTCTTTACGACATTGCATGGAGTGTGGAATCTTTCTAGTGACCAAGGCAGTCTTGGTACTCTTATCATAAGTAACGTCCGAATCGTATGGTTTGCAGATATGAATGAAGGCTTCAACATTTCTTTACCCTATTTACAAATAGAATCGGTATGTAGAGTAATTCATTTTTAATATTAGATAACTTATAAGAAACTTTTACGTGTAGATTAAGATCCGAGACTCTAAGTTTGGAACAGCTTTGGTGATTACCAGCGGATCATACGTGCTAGGTTTCCGTATTGATCCTGAAGATAAACTGAAGAATATCTTTCGAGAATTGGCTAGTTTACACTCTGTGTACACAAAAGACCCTATTTACGGCGTGGAATTTAATTGGACCCAAGCAACACAGCCGGAAGCACCTAGTTCCCAATTAATCATCGATCAATTCAACGAAGTAGAAGAACCCAAAGGAGAAATGACCAATGTGTTAACAGCATACTTGGCAGATGAGGGGCATGCCAAGGACAGACTACCTGTGTACTCTGATGAGTTGGGTTTTGCCATCGAGACCATCAAAGAGGGATACACTTTACAGAAACTGTGGGAGGTAATCCCGCTGTAATTAATACGCAAATGTATATTAAGTATCAAGTGCGCTTAACGGCACAAAAGGATAAGGAAGTAGACAAAATATTTTATTATGATTGCGGCAGGAATATACAAATATATTTCACTAGCAACTAGTGTTGAGCCACATTTACTTCGGTCTCGTTATTAGCATCTACTCCTTGCTGTCCTCGCCACTTTGCAAACAGTTTCTTCAATAATAAATCATTCATGTGGGAATGTGGCAAACGCCGGATCTGATTGAACCCGCTTCCACTGATTGACAGAATATGTGAGATATTATCCGCTTCGGTACATGAATTGTGAACGTGATGTTGCCGATGGAGCATAGTCCTTTGACGACTTGTTTTTGTCGCACGTGGTGATAGAGATATTTGACGCCTACGATTTTTTACATTTGCAGGATTCTAAAAGAAAATTAACAAAATAAATACTTATCAAGTTTAACAATCTATACGCACTTTTAAATATTGCTTCGACTTGTAAATTTCTGATTGTAAATTGTTATCACAGACATCTTCAAAGTTTAAACCTAGAATACCCAAAAATAATGTTATTCATAGAAAAAACATGAAATATCAAATGTTTTACCTGGGTTTTTACATTTTTCGCCTGATTTCTTGCTCGTTTGCCGTTTTGAACTCAACGAAGGAAATTTAAACTTCATTTCAACTTCGTCGTCATGATTATTGCTAAATGTAACACTCCAACCATCTGCAAATGTTAATATTTTATTAAATACACATTTGTTCAGCTGAAAAATAGATTGTAACACAATTCTATAACCTTGCTGAGTCTTTCGTCGTAGTCTATATTTTTTCGGCATCTTTGAATCGGCGTCACACGTCGAGTATTGCGTGCCTTTCGTTGCAGTGTTTGCAGTTTTCACTCCTAAATCAAACCACTAATGCTGTCATGGCGGTTCTATTACACTTTACTGTCTGTCTGTACTGTAGAAATATTCTGTGGCAGATACGAGAGAAAGCAAACAAAAACTACGGTGCGCATTGGATGCAAGGAGACTGTACTACGAGTAGTTGTTGTTAACTGGTGTTTTTTTACTGTTATTTTTTGTATATTGGTCAATTATTGTTGGAGTTTACTAAAATTGGTACCTTCATCGGACGTACTATCGGGCGACTGCGTCTTTTGCAACATATAGAATGTTATCCAGCCTTGTGGAATATTTTCCGCTTCCTGAGGATGGCCTACTTGTTCTGTCAGTTGCGGACTGTCAAGATTATTATTGCCTAAGACTTGTTTGGTGAGAATTTCAGCCGCTTGTTCAATCAAGCCGGAATTATTATTGCTTTGCTCCTTAGAGGCGGTTGCGGCTTGAATTTTTTCGGTTTCTACGTTTGATTTCCGTGGGCGATCCTTTAAATCCTTTATATCTTCGTGGTTTAAAGTGTCTATTAATATATTAGCTATTAATTGATCCAACTTTGGGTCTCCGGGTTGTCCCACCTCTCCAAAGTCAAGGAACGTAGGTTTCGGCCTCAGTTTCGGTAATTTTGTGCCGGATGCGTGTTGAAAAATGGGAATTCGTGACTTTGACTTTGGGGTCAGGTGCATGGCACGTTCCGGTTCTACAATTTCCATGATTTCTAGGATCTCTATATGTTTTGCTGATTCTTTGGTGGAAGAACTTTTTGTTTTTTGTTTTTGTTTACCTTGATTTTGTAAAGTGTTTTGTCTGGTATGAGATTTCGGCAGCATAAACGACTTGCGGCTGTTCGTGGTCGTCTCCACCGATTCACGATATCTATTGAGGGATCTCTGCGTATAGTTGGCGCGTAGACTCTTATTAAAATCTCTATACAAATCAATTTGTGGTAAAGTTGTTTTAGCTTTTTTGCTCGTTCTAGTCGTATTTTTCTTTGATGGTAATGGTGTTTCAGGACTTGTCGAAAAATAAGCACTCGCATTACCATTCTCAATATCGAAAGCTTTCATCCTCTCTTGCAAACGTTTTTCTTCGCGTTTCATCTGTCGTTGTAGTAATTTTTCTTTCAGTTTACTAGGAAGCAAATTTGATACGACGTGTGGTGAATCCGATTCAGACTTGTCGGTATTATCAATAGGAATATAAAACACTGATGATTTTTTAATAGTTTTCTTCGTTTCCTTTTGTTCGATAATTTCCTCGCCATCTCCCAAAACTTCGCTATCATTTATTTTGGTAATATTAATATTTGTATGACGTTTTATTTTAACTCGTGGCGACGATGGGTCATCCAAACTATCCACCAAACTAGTGTCAGAATCTTTATCTAAAGAATCATTCGAAGATATATTTACTTCCATTGAACTAGTTCGTGGAAGCGCTGATAAACGAGGTACTGCAGGCGAAGGACTTTTATAAGGACTACCCACATTAATTTCGCTAATGCATTTTTGCTCTATATTAGTTTTCGTCTGATCGCTATCTGCATTTTCATTAGGATCTAAATTCAGTTTGAAATTATATGCTTTTTGTTTAACGATATTCTCATCCACCAATTCGGGGTTTGGTGGGGGACTGTGCAATACGTCCTGCATCACCTGGTTAAATATTGTATTCAATGTTGATTGACTAAGTTGCACGTTTGTAATCACGTTTAAATTTGTTTTGCCAACTTCTCGCTGATTTTCATTTGATACAACATGCTTTTCATTATCACCAATGGTTAACTGGTACTTAATTGGAAGATTCGGAATATCTGCTGTGTTCGTAACGTCATTAATACCATTATTATTGATCCGATAAGCCTTAGTTGCTTGGACTATCCGTTTGGGTGTCGGTGCCATATTAGAACTTGATGTATTATCGTCATTATTATTAACACTCTCTGACCGTGTGCTGAGGGGATAAGAATCCGTTGCGTCCGTTCTAGAAGAATAAACAACGTATGAATCTTCTTCCGATTTAGGCACGTTTGTTGCAAAACTTGTATCCGATGGCGATTCGGGCAATAAAAGGCGTCGTGGTAAATTCCGCACGTGTTTCGGTGAATCGTTGAGTAAACTTTTCGTAGAACCAGCCTTTGATCTGTAGGAACCGTGCTGCCATTCTGCGTATGAAGATGGAAACGAAGGCACATTTAGATTCCCCTTTGAACTTTCCCAGAAACGTTTCATTAAAGTTGATCTCCGAATGTCGGGATGTCTGCGTTTATTTAAGTTAGAATCACTTGCACAACTCGCATTAGTGTCCGAATCGGAGGACTTTTGGCTGTCTTGGGAGGAAGATCTTTGTTGCGCCAGTAGATGCCTGCAAATTCAAACACAGATTTTATTTATTCATTTCTACATACGTTTGAAATTGATACGACTACCAATTGGTAAGTGGGGATTCCAGATCGTCAGACATTTTTCCAGGAATATTGTAAAATCTAGGTCACTACTGTTTATTGTATTGCAGAAAGGAATGATTTTCTAAAGTAACTTTAGGTTGCGTTGCGTGTGCAAATAAACTCTCTCCGACAACGTGCACGTCGATAATGAGTTACTGCCGCGAGAAAAGGGTTTGGCCAGCGAGGAGAAATCCTTGGACTTACTTTCGCATTATCGTCTCGGGTGCGCTAAGACGCCGCCGCAATAAAATCGGCGGGGTGCGTTCGCCCGCAATTTTTCGCCGCCGCTTTGCGTCGACCTCGCCATAATTCATCGCTGCAAATGAACAGCCTATTTACATACATTATTGCAAGTTTACGCGTGTACAAGAAATAGTCACTACAAATAGCAACCAATAAGAATGGGGTTTGTGGAAAAATCTATGTCAGATTTTATCGCACGCCAATAAATAATTTCCATAATAATAGCATAACATAACATAACATAGCATCATCAATGTAGGTAAATACTCACTGTGTGATTGTGTGAATGTAATGTTTTGAAGTCCAGGACACTGGGAGTTGTTTTAAGGAGATTGTTTGATTTCGTACTGGGATAGTTGGCGACGTCGTCGACAAGCATTATTGCTTGGAAGTCGCGCGCCGCTCAAACACACATCAAAATAATAATAAGCGGTCGATATACGAACAAGGCAACAAAAATCGAAACGTTGCTGCTCTGGCAGCTCGCAAACGCACTGAAAACTCGGCGGCGGCAGTATCGAGTGTTTGCATGCCGCCCCGATATCACCACACGCGACTCTTAACATAGAAACAGGTATAAGCTATAATAGTTTAATACTAAGCAATTAAAAGATACAAAGGCACAACAGCTAAAAATTACTAAATCAATGCCAGTAAAATAAACAAATTAACCCTAATAATAAGAATTCCTTTTGTTTCTCGTGTGTTTCTAAAGTTAAACCTAAAATACTACCCATCACATGTCTATTGAATAAAACGACTAAAATTAATTAATGTAATTAATCTTTTCAAATAACCATTGCTTTCTTGACGCATTCGGTGACGAACTTTTCGCGCTCATTGTGACACTTCTCAAGTCCAAGGAAATGCTCGATTTTCTTCAATGTTTCCGCAGAGAATTGCTGTCCCCTGATATCGGTGATGATTTGCGCCTCTCCGGTATACCCACTGGTAAGCAATCCGGGCGGTACCACTAGAGAGATATCCGCCAGACGACCATGTTCGACGTCAAGTTTCACACGCAATTCATTCGATTCAGATGGATTGGTGAGCAATGGAGAGGGAACCTGGAAAGTGCGGAAGATGGAGAATTTGGGAGTGCTACCAAAACGCCAGTCCCACTGAACCAGACGATCTCGGATTTCTTTCAAGCCGGGGAACCAATCATCAGTGGGATTGATCATCTGAAAACCGCGCTGTTTGCGTGCGAATGCCTCACCACCATCTTGTAGGGTGCCGACAGGAGTGCGCATAAATTCCCAACCAATTGCTGAGAGTAACCCATCGGTTGTTGCCAATGGTGCAATCTCGGACAGATTCATGATATTGCGGCGAGACAAAATCTTAAACAAATTATAAACAGGTTTAGCATGAGATAATGTGAAAGTGATCACATTTTGTGTGCGTGATGTGGCAAACACCAAGTTCACTTTTGAGGTCATTATTTACATACGAAATAAATATACAGGAGGGGACATAACCCATGATAACCAAAGCAAACAACACTTAAATATGGATAATTTTAACTCGGGAGGTTATCACTACTTACTTTATCTTTTCCCAGTGAATAGGAAGAGTTTTTCTTGTCGACGTCCACAAACAACGAGCACGTTTGATAGGAATTGCGAGCGTGTTCCACTTCTACAATAGATCCGCTTTCCGAGACCTAATAATGCCATACAAATTAATTTAAGAAATTTAACTTCCGGTTTGGCACACAAACCTGCTTATCATAAAAACTCAGATTTTCGCCATTGTGCTCAACTGAAACGCCGTACTTCCGGAACATTGCCCTTGACAGGAGGCTCAGATTATAAGTCTGTGGCACATCTTGTCCGAAAAATGTAAGATTCATGACACCTTGATCATGATATTGAATGCCCCCCTCAGTTTGTCGCCTCGCCAAGGCCACACCTGAAGTATTAACATCCAGCCACGGATTTCCATTTTTCCCTAACACGACGCAGGGATCATTTTTGTAATACAGCATGACGTGCAGATTACTGCAGTCCATGTTCTGGTTGAGCCATTCTTCCAATGCTAGATTGGTGTAGACGTCATTGGACTGCGAAATGAAAACCGCTTTCTGGACCGTATCTCTTGGGCCCGTAATACAGCGAGCATTAGTAGCAAATGGCCGCACAGCCGAGCGCATGCGTTGAAGGAACGCCATTGTTTTAGTCAAGAAAATATAATAATCAGTCTATAAACCACACAAGTGTAAAGATTTTTAAAGAATTGTAGATTGTAGCTGTTGTGCCTTGTAGGTCGTTGAATTATATGTTGAACAGTCCTACTGGGCGTTGGTGCAGTCGACGTTTTTATGAGCTGCGGTCATAGAGATGAGATATTCGTGTACGTCCAAGGTCTGGTGCAACCACTTCCACGTTTGGTGCAGATTGCAGATACGGTAGCGGATGCCAAGACAATCTCCAGAGCTATGTATCATTCCTTTACTTCTTGCCAACTGATGAGGAAAACTTGCCGCAAGGGCAAACGACGCTTATTTCTGCAACGTAGGTGTAAAATGTAAAATATCCGACGTCTCAAACATACTTAAATCATTTTTACCCGACTCTAGACGACGCCGTCTCGCGTCTCAAGGTAAAATCTAATCAGACAATTTCTCATATTAGATCCGACTATAATTTTCCATAGACTGACGTCGCTAGTCCAAAGTTCAACAACATTATATTTGTATTATGCAAATATAATCTTGTTTGTTTTTAAAGCAAATAGTTTCGTCTCAGAGGTAAACAACTAAATTTATAGGTTTATAGCCATTCCAAGAATAGCGGCAATAAAATATTTCGATACAACCATACGGCAGTGTTGAAATATAAATAATGGCGTTGTATTTAAAATAAAACTTGAACTGAAGCAATTAACTCGCAATGAATTGCAGCGTATACTTACATTTAGCACAAAAGAATTATAAGTTCGAAGCAATCAGGTAGATTGCCGAGATGATTGTCAAGGAGCTGGAATCTAGTTGTTTCGAACCAGTTTACCTCCACGTTGTATGTATTCCACGCACTCGCAGGTCAGCTAGCAACTGACTCAACTCGACGGCACGGTATGACTTAAGTACGACGGAATAAACGCTCCTCCCGTTCGATTTAACTCGGTTTCACGCACACGCCAAATGCTGGTGAACGCTGTTTTGCGTTATCAGTGCCTCGAACAGTGGCAAATTATTTTTGCATGCACCGACGTTTGGATAAATCACGTATAACTTTAGAACGGCAAATATAGGCCATTTGATAACGCAATTGCCGTCTCCAGCCAAAATTAGACCATAGTAACAAAAATCATGTTTTTCTACTCGGATATGCTATGTTGTATCTATATAAATTTTTAATCATTTGAATTAAACACATAAATGAATATATTTTTAAGACACAACATAAAATGTTTTGTATATTTTGCTGTAAAAACATAACGCTTCTTTTTATTTGCAAATCTATTAGTTAAATCTATTAATATCGTAGAAAGAAAGGATAAACCTTAAGGGTTTCACAAAAACTTTTAACACTCTGCGACATGTTTCGTCACACTGTGGAATCATCAGGCAGATGTACATTCATCTTACCCTTAAGGTTTACCCTTTCTTTCTACCATAGTAATGGAGTTTCATCATGTAAGTGCCTCAACAATTCAAATCAATTAATGGCATTAATCTATTAGTTAAGGAAACGCACTATACGATGCTTGCTATTTGAATCCGCTAAACATTTTGGAAGTACTCAAAAATGCCCTCAAACAACGGCATTTTTTGTCAATTTGAGAACACACAGAGGAAAACACTCTGTATCTCGCAAATTAATACACTTTCTTTAAGGTCATTGTCCTTTTTTGGAAAATTTGAAAACATGGTGTAGAAAACACCCAGTATTTCCCAAACTAATATACTTTTTTTGAGTTTTTCACCGCCATTTTATAGTTTAAGAGACGCTCTAAACAATGCATGCCATTTTAATCCGCTAAACAACCTGGAAGTGCCCTAAAATGCCCTTCAAACATTGCCCTTTTTTGGAAATTTTGAAAACATGCTGTGGAAAACACCCAGTATTTCGCAAACTAATACAGTTTTTGAGTTTTTCACCGCCATTTTATAGTTTAAGAGACGCTCTAAACAATGCATGCCATTTTAATCCGCTAAACAACCTGGAAGTGCCCTAAAATGCCCTTCAAACATCGCCCTTTTTTGGAAATTTTGAAAACATGCTGTGGAAAACACCCTGTATCTCGCAAACTAATACAGTTTTTTTGAGTTTTTCAGCGCCATTTTATAGTTAAAGAGACGCTCTAAACAATGCATGCCATTTTAATCCGCTAAACAACCTGGAAGTGCCCTAAAATGCCCTTCAAACATCGCCCTTTTTTGGAAATTTTGAAAACATGCTGTGGAAAACACCCTGTATCTCGCAAACTAATACAGTTTTTTTGAGTTTTTCACCGCCATTTTATAGTTTAAGGGACGATGTACACAATACATGCCATTTTAATCACTAAACAACCTGGAAGTGCCCTAAAATGCCCTTCAAACATCGCCCTTTTTTGGAAATTTTGAAAACATGCTGTGGAAAACACCCTGTATCTCGCAAACTAATACAGTTTTCTTGAGTTTTTCAGCGCCATTTTATAGTTAAAGATACGCTCTAAACAATGCATGCCATTTTAATCCGCTAAACAACCAGGAATTGCCCTAAAATGCTCTTCAAACATCGCCCTTTTTTGGAAATTTTGAAAACATGCTGTGGAAAACACCCTGTATCTCGCAAACTAATACAGTTTTCTTGAGTTTTTCAGCGCCATTTTATAGTTAAAGAGACGCTCTACACAATGCATGCCATTTTAATCCGCTAAACAACCTGGAAGTGCCCTAAAATGCCCTTCAAACATCGCCCTTTTTTGGAAATTTTGAAAACATGCTGTGGAAAACACCCTGTATCTTGCAAACTAATACAGTTTTTGAGTTTTTCAGCGCCATTTTATAGTTTAAGAGACGATCTACACAATACATGCCATTTTAATGCGCTAAACTTTCTGGAAATGCCCTAAAATGCCCTTCAAATACAGGAATGCCCCCTTGAGACCTGCAGCGTCCACAAGGGGCGTTATCGCCCACTTTGGGAAAGACTGCTCTAAACAATGCATGCCATTTTAATCCGCTAAACAACCTGGAAGTGCCCTAAACTGCCCTTCAAACATCGCCTTTTTGGAAATTTTGAAAAAATGCTGTGGAAAACACCTTGTATCTCGCAAACTAATAAACTTTTTTCGAGTTTTCCACCGCAATTTTGTAGCTTAAGAGACGCACTACACGATGCATTCTTTTTTAATCCGCTAAACGTTTTGAAAGTGCCCTAAAATGCCCTTCAAACAATGGCCCTTTTTGGAAAATTTGAATACATGCTGTGGAAAACACCCTGTATCTCGCAAACTAATAGATTTTTTTCGAGTTTTCCATCGCCATTTTGTAGTTTAAGAGACGCTTTACACAATGCATGCCATTTTAATCCGCTAAACATTTTGGAAATTCCCTAAAATGCCCTTCAAACATCGGCATTTTTGTGAAATTTTGAAAACATGCTGTGGAAAACACCCTGTATCTTGCAAACTAATAAACTTTTTTCGAGTTTTCCACCGCCATTTTGTAGTTTAAGAGACGCTCTACACAATGCATGCCATTTTAATGTGCTAAACAGGTTGGAAGTGGCCTAAAATGCCCTTCAAACATCGGCATTTTTGGGAAATTTTGATAACATGCTGTGGAAAACACCCTGTATCTCGCAAACTAATTAACTTTTGTCGAGTTTTCCACCGCCATTTTGTAGTTTAAGAGACGCTCTACACAATGCATGCCATTTTAATGCGATAAACAGGTTGGAAGTGCCCTAAAATGCCCTTCAAACATCGGCATTTTTGGAAATTTTGAAAACATGCTGTGGAAAACACCCTGTATCTCGCAAACTAATACAGTTTTCTTGAGTTTTTCAGCGCCATTTTATAGTTAAAGAGACGCTCTACACAATGCATGCCATTTTAATCCGCTAAACAACCTGAAAGTGCCCTAAAATGCCCTTCAAACATCGCCCTTTTTTGGAAATTTTGAAAACATGCTGTGGAAAACACCCTGTATCTCGCAAACTAATACAGTTTTTTTGAGTTTTTCACCGCCATTTTATAGTTTAAGGGACGATGTACACAATACATGCCATTTTAATGCGCTAAACATCCCGGAAGTGCCCTAAAATGCCTTTCAAAAATTGTTATTTTTTTACGTTTTTTTTTTAATTTTTGGGTCGAGAAGCAGGGGCAAATTTTTATTTGATCATTCTTTATTCTGCAAAACTTGAAATAATTTATATCATTTTTGTCTGAAGAACAGGGCCGAACTTTTTAAGTTAAAATATTTTTGGCCGAAGAACAGGGCCGAACATTTTAAGTTAAAATTTTTTTGGTCGAAAAACATTTTTCCTGCGAAATCAAAATAAAACTTTGAACGCAAATAACTCCTGAGCTAAAAGGGCTAGATGAGAAAGGACGGCAGATTCTTGACCCTTGACGGATTCTCTACAAGATAGGCTATTAAAAACGGCCCTTTTTTTTCTGCTCAAAACTGAAAAAAGTGCAAAGAGGTACCTCTTATAGGTTTTTTGATTTTTGAAGAAATCAAACTGAACACGCTATCCTGTAGAGAATCCTTCAAGGATTAAGGATCTGCCGCCTTTTTTGTTCTAGCCCTTTTAGTTCAGGAGTTATGAGCGTTTAAAGTTTTTAATTGCGATTATCTCGGAAACTAAAAGGGCTAGAACAAAACGGACTTCAGGCCCTTAATCCTTAAAGGGTTCTAAACAGGATAGGGTGTTTAGTTTGATTTCTTCAAAAATCAAAAAACCTATAAGAGGTACCTCTTTGCACTTTTTTCAGTTTTGAGCAGAAAAAAAAAGGGCCGTTTTTAATAGCCTATCTTGTAGAGAATCCTTCAAGGGTCAAGAATCTGCCGTCCTTTCTCTTCTAGCCCTTTTAGTTCAGGAGTTATTTGCGTTCAAAGTTTTATTTTGATTTTGCAGAAAAAAATGTTCTTCGACCAAAAAATTTTAACTTAAAAAGTTCGGCCCTGTTCTTCGGCCGAAAAAATTTTAACTGAAAAGTTCGGCCCTGTTCTTTGACCCAAAAATTTTAACACAAAAAGTTCGGCCCTGTTCTTCGGCCAAAAATATTTTAACTTAAAAAGTTTGGCCCTGTTCTTCAGACAAAAATGTTATAAATTATTTCAAGTTTTGCAGAATAAAGAATGTTGAAATAAAAATTTGGCCCTGGTTCACGACCCAAAAATTAAAAAAAAACGTAAAAAAATAACAATTTTTGAAAGGCATTTTAGGGCACTTCCAGGATGTTTAGCGCATTAAAATGGCATGTATTGTGTAGATCGTCTCTTAAACTATAAAATGGCGCTGAAAAACTCAAAAAAACTGTATTAGTTTGCAAGATACAGGGTGTTTTCCACAGCATGTTTTCAAAGTTTCCAAAAAAGGCCTATGTTTAAAGGACATTTTAGGGCACTTTCAAGATGTTTAGCGGATTAAAATGGCATGCATTGTGTAGAGCGTCTCTTAAACTATAAAATGGCGGTGAAAAACTCAAAAAAAGTATATTAGTTTGCGAGATACAGGGTGTTTTCCACAGCATGTTTTCAAAATTTTTAAAAAAGGGCGATGTTTGAAGGGCATTTTAGGGCATTTCCAGAAAGTTTAGCGCATTAAAATGGCATGTATTGTGTAGATCGTCTCTTAAACTATAAAATGGCGCTGAAAAACTCAAAAAAACTGTATTAGTTTGCAAGATACAGGGTGTTTTCCACAGCATGTTTTCAAAGTTTCCAAAAAAGGCCTATGTTTAAAGGACATTTTAGGGCACTTCCAAGATGTTTAGCGGATTAAAATGGCATGCATTGTGTAGAGCGTCTCTCAAACTATAAAATGGCGGTGAAAAACTCAAAAAAAGTATATTAGTTTGCGAGATACAGGGTGTTTTCCACAGCATGTTTTCAAAATTTTTAAAAAAGGGCGATGTTTGAAGGGCATTTTAGGGCATTTCCAGAAAGTTTAGCGCATTAAAATGGCATGTATTGTGTAGATCGTCTCTTAAACTATAAAATGGCGCTGAAAAACTCAAAAAAACTGTATTAGTTTGCAAGATACAGGGTGTTTTCCACAGCCTGTTTTCAAAATTTCCAAAAAAGGGCGATGTTTGAAGGGCATTTTAGGGCACTTCCAGGATGTTTAGCGGATTAAAATGGCATGTATTTTGTAGAGCGTCTCTTAAGCTATAAAATGGCGATAAAAACTCAAAAAAAGGATGTTGGTTTGCAAGATACAGGGTGTTTTCCACAGCATGTTTTCAAATTTTCCTAAAATACTTACATTTAACACAAAAGAATTATAAGTAGTAAGTATTATAAGTATAATTAGACCATAGTAACAAAAATTAATCATTTGAATTAAACACATATAAATGAATATATTTTTAAGACATAACATAATATATTTTGTATATTTTGCTGAAAAAATTTAACGCTTCCTTTTCTTGACTTCGCGTTCGCTTTTAGAGTGCAGTTCCAGCGCCTTGCAACACTTCTCTATCTGCAAATCTTCCCCACGATACAACTTCATCTCAGGATAATCAATTACCTTCGCCTGTTGGTACGCACTACCAAGCAACTCTTTCTTTACATACTCTGCCTCTCTCTGCACCCTGGGAGGAACCATGGTGTGAAGAACAGTCTCCCATGAATCAATTTGGAATGCATCAATCAATTCATCCAAAACATCTTGCCGCAAATCTGTGGTTTTTAATTTTGGAACATCACCGCCTATCTTGTTTGCAAATATTTCAGTTTTTTGCGGTATGAAGCGTAGCAAGAAATGACATGTGTCTTCCACCAGTACAGGCACCATTTCAGCCCAAAATACTCTCGGGTCGGTGAACTTACAGAGGCAGAGGAGACGTAGGTCTTTCATGGCAGCCCACAGACTCCTGAAAGCAGATGGATCCTTTGAGTCCGCGCCCAATAGCATTGTTTTATGTAGACCAAGGCCCTTGATAGAGTAAGGACGTTCTGCAAGCGGTTTCGCCTGCATCAACGTAATGCCCTTAGGAATATCATCAAGGCGTTGCGCCTCTTTGTACTCTGCCTCGGATATTTCAACACTCATTTGCCCATCTTTTCCGAGCCTTACAAAATATCCAGTTTTCGCATTTAAAGGATGTTCAGGTGGTCGCTGTTCCTGAGTTAGCAACTGCCGAGTAGTGTTATGAATTGCAACTGGCGCACGGTATGGATATTTCTTGACCACATTGAGTGAATAAACCTTCAATGGATTCGGACATTCCGGATAAGGGAACAGGTTAAAACACTTTGTGTGCTCTTTAATATGAATAGCATCTAGCAGCTTCTCTCCTAAAGTGTTGACATCAAAATATTTGTGATACTTCTTTTGGTCCAGTGTGTCATAGACTTCATCATAGAAAACACTGAAATCCAGTGTGTCACTCAAAGCAAACACTTTGAAAGTATTGCCACAGTATTGCAGATTAATAAAATGAGCCATTGTTTGAAGTCTGTCCTGCTCATCAAGACATGGATCAGATATAGATGTAGCATACATGATGCTAGTGTTTTGATCCGTGATGAGCTTCATAGCATTCAAAAGATAAGAAGAAAAAGGCTTCTCATTGGCATCAGTGACTTTGTAATTCACTTCAAGGTCAGCTTCAGACATTCTTGATAATTTGAAAAGCAGTTGGTAAGCATCCACTGCATTGGTTTTGCTGTCCACAATGGTTTGCTTGTTTATATCAGGATGACACAAGAGGAGATCCAAGTATATCTGTTTACCATGATTGGTCATTACAGTACTATCAAAGTAGTTGAATGCAGCTTTGAGAGCAATCTGCAGAGACTTGACATCATGGCAATCCACAAGCAGAACTGCTGTTTTCCGAAATTGTGCTTGATTCCAGTCATCATTTTCATGTTCCTCATCATCGCTTGGAGAATGCATTGTTCTGCAGAATTTTAGGTTACGTTTAGAGAAAAATCAATGCAGAGTATGTTACAAATATGTTTCGGCATTAGTAAATGGCAAATTTTAAAGACGAAACGTAAATAATAATAAATGTAAACGTTGATTTGTTTCCTACCTCAATTTAATTGTTTCCTGCTGGATGAATTAGAATCTTTTATACGCCCAAAACGAGAGTCCAAAGCCGAGTTGTTTACGTTAACAAATGAATCATGAAAGGAAACTTTTCAGCCGGCTTTTTCATGCTGAATCGCCAAATTGCCGGAACAAAAACAAACAATCCCTACCTTATAAATTTTCAAAACTTAATGGAATAGACAGCTGTATCTCCTGCACAAATACAATTTCTTAAGTTTTTATTGTTATATTGAAATTAGCAATAAACTAATATCTTAGGTAATAACGTGCGGAACTTTAGCAGGTTATTTTAACTTTTCCCGCCGCGTTCAAAACAGGGGCAGACCTGAAATCCCTAGAATTTGCAGGGATTTTATTTCGTAGGAAAGCGCGCCAATTGTTTTTGCGTTCAATTAGAAACGAATTACCGTGAAGAAAACACTCAATTTTTAAGCATTTATTTAAGATTGTAAATTTGTACAAAAGTATATTATCCCTTATATACAACTAATCAACCGTGAAGATTAGCATTACTCAGTCGAAAAATGAACAGAAAATAGGTAAAAACAAGTGTAAAACAAAGTGAAAACCGTTTGAATTGGAAGTGCCGCAGCCATTAACGTACATGTATGGATAATCAATTTCAGAGAGATAAATTTAAGCTTGGATATTTGGTGTTGCCGACTTGAATTCCGGAAAATCTATATGCCCATCATTGTTGAGATCCAGAGTCTTTAGCAGTGGATCGACGGTAGCTTCGATGGTAGCGTCGGGTATTGGTTGATATTGGGCTTTATCTGTCGCCTTATCATCCACTGATTAACAGAGAAACATTTCTGTTCATAATAAAACACAGCAAAACCATAGAAAACTTAATATTTACTCGAAGAAAACACGAAACAAGGAGAAGCAAAGTAAAGCGTCACAACAAAACGTACAATTAGTGGTTCGGGGCTTGCTGGCCACCCCCGGCGGCGGCCTTCTGCTGTGCGCGTACAAACTCGGGATAGTCAATGTAGCCGTCTTTGTTCAGATCGTCCATGTTCAGAATGGGGTCGATGAGATTCACTAGTTCATCATCTTTGAAAAGCTTGTCCTCCACCTTATTCTGGCTGTTCTGATCCTTGCTGCCCTGTTCTATATCACACAATAAATACAAACACCCAAATCGCGCCACAAAGCACATCAAATCACACATCAAGTGCATAATAATTAACGAAAAAAAAAACCGTTTAAGTTTCATGCAAACAAAAGCACACTGGTTGAAATTACTCACCATGCCAGTGAATCAAAGACTTGATCAATTCACAACCATCCAACTTGTTGTTATTATCAGCATCATGCATCTTAAAATAATGAAATTGTAGCTCTTGGTCTGTCATCTTGCTTGTGTCCATTGGCACTTCCATATGTTCAGCTATGTGCCTAAAATATGGATTATTCCAATATTACTATGTCTGCAATTGCAATAAACATACTCTTTTTCTTGTTGAATGTTTCCGGGGTTAAACACTTGTGAAGGCACCTCATGGTGTCCATGATGATGACCACCAGGCTTTAAATAAACAAAATTATTACTATTACATAATAGTTAACTAGAAACATTCAGAAACCTGTTGATGTGGGACTTGCTGATGGTGTGCAGGCACTTGTTGCTGTTGAAATTGTGGTTGCTGTGGCTGGTGCTGAAACTGCTGCTGCTGTTGTTGTTGTTGATGGTGTGGCTGTTGCATTTGCTGATGTTGTGGAGGAGGTGGTTGATATTGTTGCTGAGGAACTTGCTAAAAATCATACAACTTTCATTACTTGCTCAAAATTAAAGTTTTGTCATTTATTAACCTGATAGTGTTGAGGAGGAACACCTGGAGCTACTCTTCCTTGACCATGCACTTGAGAGAGAATGAACAATATGTTCAATAGCAAGGCCAAAAGGGCGCTTGTTGCGCTCGTCCGAAGCTGCATTTTGTCTGTATTTAAAAAAAACGTGTTTAAGTCACAAACCAACACAAATGGCGCAATACACACATATATTGTGTTATGTGAGCGCACTTGTTGATGTTGTTGATAATACTGACTCGAGCAGAGACGGGCCAATACACATCAGCGAATGACTTTAAGTGAACTCGCGTGCAGGTACACGTATACCTTTCCTACCTTGTTAATGACGACACGTAACCGGCTACAGCTGTTCAAAACTTCTTTCGAAACCGTAGCGCCCTCCTAGGTTACAATTTTAAAAGCGGGAATATTTAAAAACATGGCAGCCGCCAGTATATAGCAGAAGTATTCCTGTTTTCCTGTATTCCGTCCTGTTTGGCCGCACTACATGCGTTCAGTATTTATCGAGCATAATCCTTCATCTTTGTAACGCCTTTGGCAAAGCAGATTGAACCTTGAAAGTGTCTATATGCAACCAATCTTGCACTAGAATGATTGATATTAGGATATCAAATGGACTTAGATTTATTTCAGTTACTTGCTTGCTTGATTCATTGTAATGAAGAAACTGTAGTAATAATTTTTGTTATTGCTTTATTTATAGTAATAATAATTTTATTAGTTAAACAAATGAGAGGATATTTGATATACAAGAAAGTTTACAGTACATCTTCATCGTAATCTTCGATGTCGTAAATGACTCCATCCGCCCCGTGCAATATTTGATATGTAGGCTTCGTCCCTCTCTTGCGCTTACAATTGCGTCACTCTGATGTAAATGCGAACGTAAATATATTATGCACGGTGAGTATGTCGCATGACAGTCCGCCATCTTGTCTTCGTCCATGCGATATGCGAATACCACGCTTATTAACTAGCTATGATTCCTAAGTAATTAGATAAATTGTTCCGAACTAAAGTACTATCACATGTATGCGAATGTAGTTATTTTCTTCTCGTTATTTTTCATTTTTTGGCAACAATGAGATATGAATGGCGGGTAGTTAATTGTTAATAATGTCGTGTTCACCGTTACAGCGATACCAGTCGGTTGTTAGTATTTGATACTGTCAAACAAATCGTATCCTATAAATTACTCTAGAAATGCGTTGAAATAAATTACGAGCGCCGCGCGTGCCGAGATGAGGATGAACAAGATGGCTACCTATGTATTAATGAATATATGTATGCGTTTCTTTATGTATAATGGGTTGTATACGAAAACCTATTCATTATCGTTTCATGTAATTATTTCTGTATTACTTTATCTATACGCTATTTTAATTTAGTTTATACATTGATATACGATTTTTACTTTACTTCATTTTTAGATAGTGATATGGAATAACTTACTGCCGATGTTCAACCCACGCGTCATTGTTGTTTCCAATCAGTTCACAAATGTTTGTATTGCTTATTCATCAACGTGTAGCCGCGTTAATACTTGGTTTACAGACATTTTTTGCGTACTGTTTCCTCCTAAATACAAATAGTGATGACGACGAAACAATTACATAATAAATGCATCACGTTCAATAAATAACCCTGTAATGTAATATAGTATTGTGTGTAATTGTATGGCATGTTCCTGCTGCTTAACTAGCACAACTAAAAAATCTCGCCTATTTTCTGAATACATCATACCGATTCGAACAATCTCTCGCGCCGCCCCCACGCGGTTTAAGGTCTAAACAATTAACAATACGTAAACACACTTCCATCATCCGTAGTAACATTTTAACTATTTACACACAGTTATGTAGTATGTACAGAGTGTCTTGTCACAGCGAACTGCAAGACGAGTTCAGATATGGCGGCTACTTTCCAGTGTTGTTTGCTCGTTGTAAGGGTTGAGCTGGCGGCCACGTTCAGAAGTAACTGAAGTGGCGCGAACGCAGCGGGCACTACGTGTCGCCGCCGCCGGCATGGTCCTGCCCCACAGTGAGATCCTCGGCCATGCCGCCGTCCGTGTGCGCGTCCTGGTCGACGTTGTCGTAGTCGTGGTGCATCTCACGCTTGATGATGTGATGCGACGCCTCTGACCCATGGTGGTGCTGCTGGGGTTGTCCCAGATGCGGGTGATGGGGATGCTCGGGCGTCATTAGGCTCTCCTGCTTGATGTGCAGACTGCCATTCATTGGAGACCTGTGGGCATCACAATAACTTGAATCAGATAACAACCGGATGATATTTCGTGCTTGTTCCAACCGTATAAGATCGTGGTTTGGCGATTCGGAACATTCGCGCTGTCGTTCCATGTTACCTGCTCCGGAGGTGAAGGCTAGACTTTCCTCCAGTAAGGGAGCCTGTGAATACTAATGAAATTCCATCATTAATGTATTCATCTCTCTGGGACTCTTTTTTTAAACTCACCTGCAAATTCGACGGTAATGATTCGCCGTACATTGGAGGACTGTGTTTCATCGCCGGACTTTTCGACGCGCCCCTATAGCAGAAACGAATTTAATAAACAAAGCGTCCTTTATAAATCCACAGGAAGGTATGAACAATATACGACATTTAGAGAAGGAAGATTAAGAATATGTTTATTACGTAAGTAGGGAAATATTTTAAATACGAGAACGAGAACATCTAGATGTTAGTTTAAAAAGCGAAAAAGTTCAAAAAGAGATCAAACCACTTACTGAATTTTCATTTTGGGATGAAACATTCGCAAACTCACACTTGCGATTTGGCAATAATGATATCCGAGATAAACAGAGTACTTATATTATAAGAAAAAGTTTGAATCATGCAGAAATAATGTTTATATATACAATTTAAAAACTATGCAAGTTTGTTCCTGTATGAGAATCAAAAACGTACCTGATCAATGTTGATTCCGGCGGGAATGAACTGACTGACTTGCTGACTGAGAATTTTGATATTAAAAAGTTTAAAATATTCAATTTGAAAAGAATCATACAGGAACGTTTACTATTACATGCAAGATTGAAAAATATTTAAAAAAGATGTAAAAAACATCAAGAAGTTTCGAAAAATGAATTAAATTTACGAGATATTACGTTATTATCCTGTTTATATTTACGCTTATACTTAAATCCGCGTTACCTTGCCTCAAAATTGAGGAAATCTTTCGTTGTGATGCTGGAGCAACCATATTCCATGAGCAACATATTCAATCCAACATTCATTCCAAACATTAAAATGCATTTGATGCCCTCAGCAGTGCGCAACGCTTCTTCTCCTACTGCGCCGCCCGCCCGCCCGAATGGTGAGCATATGCGGAGGGCACTTTGCTAGAGTGCATCCTCCGGCGTGTGGGCTCATGTTCTAAGAACAGCGCCGATTGTTTACACGATTGCGAATATGCAAATGGCACCTCTGCAAACACGCGGACGGCGAAGGCGCCGGGCAACGTGGAGCAAAGCGTTGCGCACGCCTCGCGGCGCTATCCAAACATTCTAAAAGCCGGCTCAACTAGGCAGCGACTAGGTCTAGGTCTAGACTAGGGCACCGACTAGCTAGTTCGGGAGACATCTGCGAGCGCCATCGTTCAGCCGCTATCTTTGTGGTCGTGCATGAGGAGGAAGAGATCGCAATGAGTGTTGGTGGTGTGAGTGTGTGACCGAGAATTGAGAAGTATATTCATAATGATATTATCATGGTTTCTTGGTGATTTGCTGGGTTAAGTTACGGATGCTTTTTTGCATGCAGATTTGCAATTTACAGTCGGACCAATTAATTTCGCGACCCCCAACGGGCCAACCCTTTCTCGGGCCCAACAATTGAGATAGCAGGGGTGGAATATAAATTATACGGTCTTATCGCGGATTTTGAGCATCTTAAAGTGAGATTTTCTTGTCCCCAGTACACCGAGTTGAGTTGAGTTGAGTAATTGATGCTCATTTTTTCGGCGAATATTGGTACGACTGTAAAACAAAACAAAACATACGGGGGATAATGTGTAAGCACTACGAGGCAACACTGGTGGAGGTAATCCATGCAATGATTAATGGTTGTTTGGCTCGAGGTGTTTGGGGAGTTGTTCTAAGCAGGCGAGCAAGAAGCACACTGATTCTAAGAGTCTAGTATCGGACATTGGGCGTTGTTGTTCTCATTTTGTTTTTGTTTCCTGGAGAGAGTGCTTACTGTGCGCAGTGGGGTGGAGTGGGTGATGGGGTTGGGTCATATTTCCGCGGGCGACCACGCGACAGGTGGCGGCGCTTGACGAATTCGGCGTCGTCGACCATCCAGAAGGAGCCGAAGTCGTCCTCGTAGCGCACAAAGCACTTGTGGAGCGAGAGATTCGTGCGTATCGCGTTCTACGCACACAGTGAGAGGACACACAGTACCCAAGAAAGAGAAAGATCACACAATCAGCTCGGCTGGTTTCAAGGTTAAACGCAAGTCTCTCGTGGCGGTCACGCCGGTACCCTACACACGCACACACACGAAATGCGAGATACCTTCCGAAGTCCTCAGCATCGCCATCCGGCAGCAGCAGGCAAGTTAGTAGTGTGCAGTAGCGCTCGCTGGAGGTTATAGCTGGCAGTACTGAACCGGCCCTTCGTAACACCCACACACACAAACATACCGGCATCTAAGCCACACACACCACACGCACGTACACAAAATGTTAGTCCATACAATATCGTGGTTAATATTCAAATATATATATATATATGTTTAAAAAAGTTAAAATATGTATAAAAGAGATTTCAAAAGTAGTAATAAAAGAGATATGTATAAAAATGTAAAAACACACACAATGTACACAAGATATGGTAGAAGACAGACGGGGTGCGGAGTGGGGGTGGTGGAATTTGATTATATATGGCGGGCCTCGTTGACGTACCCGACGACTGGAAGGGCCAGCGGCCCCGAAGAGCACCGCTGCGGCCGCCGCTTGTAGAACTCCACCTCGTCCACGGTCCACACGGCACCCTTAACGTTCTCCACGCGCATGAAACATTTGTGCAGCGAGAGGTTGTGACGGACCGCGTTCTATGCAACAAAACAGGTCGGCGAATGAACAAATGCGATCCATGGCTGCTCCTTCACTGCTCCAGCGGGGACGCGCGCGTACTTACCACCCCCGACCAACACAACATCGACATTGAGCAGGACGAGTTCGTGTGTCATTCGTGTCATTCGTCGAGGCCGATTGTAATCGATCACATCGAATTGTGAATTACAATCGACCTCCACGCGCCACCAAAATCATAACTCAGAAACTAATTAATTAATAGGTCATGCAGCGAGATGTTGCGTGTATCCTGTTTACATCTAATACTTTACCACAGGTTCACATTAAAAGTAAAATGCTTCGGGGCAAAACAGTATTAGTAAAGGCACCAGAAGGCTCGTTATACGCATTACATGTAAAGGCCGTTGGTTATGCCCGTGATGCCGACACCAAGTCGGAAGAACTATCCTCTCGCGACAATACGATTCGTAATCATTTGATTTCACGCACAAAGTGAGAAAAAGAAAAACGGGCATTACCTTCCACGTCGCAGCGTTGCGTCTGAAGTAACAGAAGGTGTTCTGGAACCAGTTGTAGATCTCGTTGAGCGTCAACTGTTTGTCGGGCGACTCGATTATTGACTGTGGAATAATAGAAACAGTGTCAATAGCGGACGACATTTGACACCGTCACACTTGTGTGCGTATATTACCTGTCTAATGAGCGACGCGTATGTGAATGGCGGCCGTATGTCAGCGTTCTTATAGAATTCTCTATTCCGTTGGATTTCTGAAAAGTACAGAAACGCCATTATTTCCTTGTACAGCAATGCATCCGGTGGTAATTCGCTCGACGAATCGTTCAAGGCAGCTTGACATAACAAACAAATGCATATCATACGAAAACTACAATCGATGCAGGAGACGCCATGCAAGATGGCGTCGTGTAATGCGTTTCGTGCTAATTGCTAGTCTACTACCTTGCTGCACGTCGAGTCCGGCGCGCTCCAGCATGTACGGTAATCCTATTAGCGCGGCGTGAAGGAAGAAAAACAGATTTCCACACTTAAAAACAGACTTGGCGCAAGCTACACGAAGATTAGCGAAACCTTTTTCGCTAAGATTTGAATGTGATTATCATCAATCAGTATGCAAATGAATGTGTGCACTTACCGCCGGCGAGGGAGAGAGCGGATTTGTCGCTTATTCGCCGTCGGATGGGACCGGCGACATTCGTCTGATTCTGTTGGAGCACCGGGAAGCGGGCGGCAGTGACGAGACTGCTCAACGAGACAGGAGGTTGAGACACCGACGACCCACTGGGCAACTTGGACGATGGAGTCGTACCGCCGCCGCCACTAGTGAGATCACCGTGGAGATTGGGTTCGGGTGTACCCATCTGCTTGGCGAGATGCAAATGATGCATCATCGCCTGCAAGCGGTCGCGTTCCTTCTGCAGTTGCAGTTCCAGTTGCGACACCACCTGCATTTGCACCCTTGCTTGCGCTGTCGACCGATCATCCAGTGTGTGTTCGGTGTTGAGATGCCTTAGAAATGTGTAAATGAATTAATATGCAAAACCATCGATTGAGAAGCAAGAAGACAAGAGGTTAACAAAGGCGATGTCTTTGCGCCTCGGGGACGATTTAAGTCGCTTTTGCAAAAAAAACGCACTAATTTCGCCCGGCGTCCAATTAATATGCAAGGCTTTTGATTGCCACGCCGTCGCGGAGGTTTAAATGTTAATCCCTCGGGCGATGCGGGCGCGTTATTACTTCCCGTCGCGCCAAATTTTCTATCCCTCCCGCAAAAAACTTCGATACAAGCGAAAGGGGCAACGCAAAGAAAAGAGCAAGACTTACTTCATGAAAGTCGGTAAGTCATCGCAGATGGCCTCGCACCCTGCCCATTTGCACACGCCATGCCCGTACAAATGATGAACACGGTCGGGGGTGCTATTTGACGCAGCGTCCGGTTTGTCATCTACAATCGAATCTTCCCGACTCGTCCGACCAGGTGTCAACGCACCCAATAAACCATTCAATTCATTGGGAGTGTTATTGTTGGGATGATCTCGGTCGGGGTTGGACTCCTTCCAAGGACTCATCACGTCTCGAGAACCTAAACCTGTATTAAAACAATAAATGCATAACAGCCTACAATTGGGGTGGATTTAGGAATATTGGGGGGTACCTGTGGGTTGTGGCAACATTAATGGCTGCATACCCATACCCTGATGCACCACGTATTGCCGTTGGATCAACTGCAACTGTTGAATCAACTGCTGTTGTTGAATGCTAAGCTGCTGTAGTGACCCAGGGGCCTTTTTCTTGTCCCCGCTTTGGAGGATGTGCGTCTGCTGGATGAGATTCAGCTGCAGCTGCTCTTGAAGCTGCTGAATGGTCTGCTCCATCTGTTTCTTACCGATCTCGGCCAACTGATGCTACCAAGCAAACAAATATTCATGCCATCAATGTGACACTCATCAAAAAACATGTATAAGCACCTGATGCTGTTGCTGCTGCAGGAGAGAATGCTGCTTCATGAGGTTCTGCAGTTGCGACGGATTGAGCACATGCTGTTGCAGCAGCTGTTGCATGTGATGCAAGCCGGAGACGGGCGAAGACATCATCGGTGGATGACTGCCTACTTGAGCCTGTGTTTGTGTTTAACAGAATTGCATTACAAGAAGAATAAAGAGGTAGATAAGTATGTGTACTTGTGAGACGGGTATCGCCGCATTAAGAGCTTTCTGCGCGTCAGAGGTGAGTGCCGCCGGCGGTGGCGAGTGGTCATGATGCCGGGCGGCGGCGTCAGAGCCGGGGCTAGTGCTGCCATTTCCATTCGCATCACGGTCCTCCTGGTCCCAGGCACGCTCCAGCTTCAACTGCTGTTGCTGCTGCTGCTGTTCCTTGAGCACCTTCTCTAGGGAGGCAGCCTGCTGTACCACCAAACACATCAACCCCATCAGTATAAAAAATACATCCTAATCACCTCGAGCGATGGGCAATGAATTGACTCGCAACGTTTAAACTAGATTTATCGTCCTGCCCTACAGGATAAAACTCCTCTCCAGATGCTGTGTTTTCCAGCATAAATCCTTGCGTGCGGCACGTGGCTCGCGTGTGTGATATATGTGATTGATTTCGCGCGCGCGGGGCGGTTGCGAATGCCCTGCATTAGGACCTCGGAAGCCATTCGTCTTGGCGCAATGGTGCGCTCATAATACCTGCGCTTTCATGCACAACGCAGTCCGGCAGAGAGACAACGCGTTCCGCATGATTTATACGCATTAAAGCGTCTTGCGCTTTTATACACTAGCACTCTGCAAATGCGACATGCTTTATGGCCGTCTTCACTCACACAAAAAGTAAATAAATTTGATCGACAATCGTTAGCTGTAACTTCGGGGGCATGTCTTGCGCAAATGCTAATAAAAGTCGACCAGACACGATGACAATATATGCAATACGCCAGTGATAATCAAATCAGACGCAGAAAAAACGTCTGGGTTTTCTTAGGCTGGGTAATGTAATAATACGCGCTATTGTGCTGAGTCGGAGCTGAATTTCTCTGCTCCCCAAAAGGAAAGTCTTAGTTTGAGTTTGCGTTGGCTGATGCTGGGGTGTGTTTTCCGTATTAATGATTCAATATCAATTAGTGGTCGTTCTGAATTATATAATCGCAATCTAGCAGCGGAGCAAATTGTGTACGTTGATTGCAATCGCCGTTCCTCGCCTGCAACCCTATGCATATTTTAGCAAAAGGAATGTGCACACAGTTTTAATAAACTGGAGAATATTTAATTCCTTTTTTCGGCCTGAAAATCCAACAAGATGTACGAATTTCCCTTTTTTTCACAAAAGTTACTCAAATTGGGTTGCATATGAAATTTGGTCATCCATCTGATACTCTGCTTTTAATCTTGCTCGAACGAGGGGAGAAACAAGGAGATGTTTGTAAACAAGCAGGGTTGTTGTTGGGCCGCAGGGGTAACGCACACGCACCCCCTCGCCAAAACAGCGCTAATGCGCTTAGCGACTCGCGACCATCAGGTGCGGAGTCAAGTAAAATTAATAATCAATCTTTGCATTCTAACATTGAATATCCATTAAATGCGAAATTTTATTTTTTAATATGCAGCAAATAAAAATGAAGTGAAAAGTTCTGATTTGGAATCCTGTAGAAAAATGCAAATTAATTCAGTTTGATTGCATATTTATTACGGAGATGTTTTAAACGCCCCTTCGACATTTTTGGGCCAGTCGAAAAATGTTTATTCAAACGAGTCGCGTCTAATATAAGAAGAAATTTAAATAAAACTTTTTAAAATTCAAAAATCCCTGTCCGGAAGAGGCAAACAATATCGCATCCATCTCAGAGCCATGGTGCATACCCTAAATTATGGGTGGGGGTCAGATCATACCTGAATGGTGTCTCGCGTTGTTTTCGCTAAAACTAACACTTCGTATTCACGTCGCGGATGCGGCCCATCCAAAGATGCCGCAGCAAAGCAAAAATAAAATACTTTCCTCCCTCGATCACATATTTCACATGCAGAGCCGGGAGCAATATTATTTCCATATTTTTCGCATAATGTGCCCCCTGCACACGTTGTTATCTCGCGCGACATCATGGTAATGCATTTTAACGTCTTATCATTCATTGCGTGCGAGGCAACTCTTTGCGGAGAACGAGGCCACGGTAAATATTTGTTAGCCCCGCAGCCGCATCAATGGAAATTTATAACATTACACACAATATATACCTTAATATACGATGCGCTCTTCTCCAGCGAAATAGGCAAACTTGAGAATGCGAAAAATAAAGAAAAGACTCGTCCAGGAACTCGCTCGTAACTTATATAAGAAAATGCGCTGATATAACAAACAGTCGCGAAAGAAACATAAAACACGCCGGATGGGCGGATGGCGGCCGTCTCGGCGGCGGAGGGTGAGCGTCAGAACAATGAAATTAGAACCAGAGGGCGGTATAAAAAACTTCATTCGAATAATTCAGCACGAGTAAATATATGTGTCTTGAAGATGAGATGAAGAAGGTCTTTTCTGATTTGAATAAACCAAGAGGGGCCCATCACAATACACGAACTGCAAGGTGCGCTGTAATTACGCCGGTTTCGAAACAAAAATAACAAAATACACGTTTTTGTGATTGGTTTTGCCATTTACACTAAATACCTAGCCGCCCCCGACGTTAACGCTCTACTCTTAAGTGAGTTGTTAGTTTATTTCGGCGTGGTTCGAACTTGGGCGGTGATAAATGTATATAATTTACAAGCTGCCGAATTTCACACTTTACGATCTGGCCAGCACGGACTGGCCGCACTTAACTGCACCGTCGGCGGCGGCGGCGAGAGAAATTTATGAGCGTCCGGCGCAATCCGTCCGACCGCTGTCGGCGACAGCCTGTCATTTGTAACAAAAGCGAGTCTAAATATTAATATCACCAGTTTACCCTCTTAATTACTGGCGATTTTAATTATACGCACGCACATGCCACGCACATAATTGAATCGGTATCATGTTTGTGTTTTGTTTGGTGTTTAGTAGCGCAAACGATGTAGGTTTGTGCTAGGACGAGCGTGGAAAGCGGAGGCGGCGATGGAATGCAGCCGCTCGGCGAAACTCGGCAATTGGGGCGCTGTTTATGTGTTGTTGTGTTGTGATGCGCCGTGTAGCGTGTACAAACTTGGTGAGGGTGGGTCGCGGATCGGCTGCCGCCGCCGTCGCTTCAGTTGCGCGTTCGCTGGCGTACCGTGCACGTCGGAGGGCACAACAACTCGCGATAAACACGTAAATACGATGTATGCTATGTGATTTCAGAGAGGCAAAAGAGAATCTCCGTCTGCTTAATATTAGTTGCGTGAGAAATGTTTGTTTAAATATTGTTTTGTAGCAAATCGCACTGACGCACCACGAATAAACACGAGTCTTCCACACAACACGAAACACACCGCGGCACTAGGCACCAAAATAATGTTTATTTAAGAAGGAGTGTGTGCGTATCTTCCGCTTTTATCAAATGTGAGCTGTGAAAATAAATAAACTCGGCGCACTTTGCACAACCGGACAGCCAGACAGCGAGCGAGCGGATGTTTCACAATAATTTAGGTTTTCACTCGTTGCGATAAATAATAAGAAGCAAACACTAGGTGTGTACCTGAGCAAAGGAAGCCAGCATCCGCGTTTCGCAGTACTTCATAGGTGCGGGGCGATTGGCACAACACTCACAGCACAACACCTAAACACAACTAAACACATAAATGGTAACAGCATCTATTAATTATTTCTTTTTCGCTAGAAAGAACAAGAGTTAGTTGTGTTGTTGCGCAAAAAGGGTCATCGGCGTCGCCTCCGCGCCGCTCCACGCAGGCGGCGGTGGCGGCAGCGACGTATGGGCGCGCAGCAGGCGGGGCGGCGTGCGCGCCTCCGATGCGCGCATGCAGTTTGTGTTGTTTGCGTGTATATGTATATACACAAGCCAGTATAGCGGCGGCGGGCGCCACGTCGCGATAGTGTGTAGCGTCGGCGGCGGCGGCGGGCAGCGGCAGCGGCACCAGCATGGGCCGGTCACGGCGGCGATTCGCCCGGCGCGCAACATCGACACCTCTAACCCACCGCCAAACAGCCTCCCACCCTCGCCGCGCCTGCTTACGCCCGTTCAAGACGTTTACATATCAAGCATCCCCCTCTCTCCTCTCGCCGCCTCCACCTCCACCGCCGCCGCTGCCTCCGCTGGCAAACAATAATCGTGCGCCCGATGGAAAATAATACAAGAAAGATGTATGCGCGCAAAATATACGAATATTGCCATTGCCGCCCCCCTCCCTCGGTCGCCGTTTTTCCGATAACTGCTTTTCGATGGCCAACATACAAATTGCTTTTCTACAATAATTGCAAGTATGTGTCGCCGACCCACATTTCATTCCCGAAATTCAATCACCAAAAATGCCAACAAACTACCCCAGCCGATATATGGATATTGCCGCGCACGTCGGGCACCTGCCACCGCTGAGATATTTTACGGTGAACTTATAATGCGCCATCCTTTCTCGATTGTTATGTGACCCCGCGAATATATCTCCCCGGAATGCGCTGTGCGTGCGTAGGCCAGGGAGAAACTTTCCCCGCGCTTGATTTTTATTGAATATCGCTATAGTTTCATGAAAGCCAGCTCGTAACTCGCGAAGGGGGTGAAAGTGCCCGATACGCGCATATAACGCATTGAAATTTCACCAGCGGGGCCGGCGTTTTGATAGAAGTGATTTGCTGTGTTTCCTCATTCCACCCCCGCTCACACACGTTTGCGCAAGTGACATGTTTACTAGACTGGAACGTCTTAAAATTGTCTTACAACATGGAAATATTTTCGGCGGATTTTTCTGCCGATGTAGATGGATTTTCTCATGAATGATTTTCCTTTCTCACACGTGTGTGCAACGATATTGCCCCCAGAATATCTCGATATTCATCTCGCCAATATAAGAAATAGTCGCAGGAGGAGCGAGCGACATATGCGGACGGCCTGCTGCAGTAATATTCACGAGCCAGTGGCCCAACAAATAATCGACACTCAGTCGCAGTGTCAACGAAGAAATAAAAGCAATTTCGCAGATACAATCTTTTCATTTTTCTTGCCGCCTGCCCTTTTCTTGCCCCCGCGTGCGGAAGAAAAATCCGACAGTTTGCATATCACGGGTGTGCTCTTGCTTGCTTGTTGCCTAGTCGGGCGTGATTTGTGGTGCAATTAAACCCGGAGAGGTAGCGGCGGAAATCAGTGGTGATGGCATTTAAATTATTTTCGATTAAACGAGTGCTGATGCGGACTGCTGCTGCTTGAGGTTTTTGCCGTCCTTAACAATTTGCCCCCTCTGAGCCATTAGCAGGCAGGCAGTGATGGTCAGTCGGAACGAAAAGGATGTAAAGGACGCGTGCAAGTCGCTGACGTTGCACGACGAGTTGTGGTTGCGGTCGCCACCCCCGCACCATCATCCTCATTATCATACCAGCACGCGCGATATTATTTCAACTCACACACACGGTGGGTGACACGGCCGCAAACGTCGCAGCGCTTTTTATTATCGATCTCCGAATAAGAGAGGAATAACTGCGCCACCCTCACACCCCTCGGCGTGCGCCCTCCGCCCTCACGCACCATCGCGCGATGTGGAGCAGCAGTGTAGCAGCGTCGAGAGAATCAAATTTTAATATTATTGAAGCGGAGTCAAGTGCATACGTAACGAGGACGCAGCGCGCACCGCGTGCGCCGGCGGTTTTCGCGGGCGACATATGAGAGAGGGTGAATCGTGAATTCGCGCCACGGTGACTCCTCCGCGAAGGTATATAAACAGTAGTTATGATAAATATGCACGACGTAGCCGCCGAATGATGCAGGCGGCGGCAGTGGCGGCATTATGGTGGAAGACAAATATTTGGCCTCGGTCGCGTTGGGAACCACCATTGTCATAACAGTAAGACAATGCCTGTATCTCATTTTTCATCTGGCCGATCTTTATAATCTGTATTTGCATCAGCTTGTAGCGATCTAATAATAACTCTGGGGAGCGCAGCCGCCACTGCCACTGCCGCCCCGTCCATATCGCTTCGAGATATGCAACGAGATTCTTCAATTAAAACTTGTGTTTATTTAGTATTCGTGGAGCGGCAGCGCGAGGCGGCCCGCGATGAGAAATGTTTAACCGAAATAATGGGAGACAGTGACCGGAAGCGGCGGCGGCGGCGGCGGCGGCGGCAGCGCGCTTCTTCTTGTTTACCAGCATACAGGCGAGCATAAAACATATAAAACTCGCAGTGTGTACATAATTTTCAGCGAATTCAACCCCTAAATCCAAATCCCCACATTCGCGCAACCTACTCCAAGATTAAATTACATTAAATAAACAGAAAACGTTTAAAATTAAAAACCCCACCAATAATTTAACTTTACTCGGGCAAAAAAATAAGAGAAACTCTCGCGCGTTAACATTGATTGTCGTCCTTCGTCACCCGTCACCTCGGTCCGAGATTAGACCACCCTTCGTCCGGTGGCATAACACCACCATCAAACCGCTTTTCGGCGTGGTGTTAACGCGTCCGATGGCGAAAAAATCGCCCAAGAAGAAAGAAAAAACGCCGGCCGATAAAACAAGAGGGTTAGTTTTCGCACTTTGACAGCCCCTGAAAACCACCGGGAAATAAATTTCGCCACTCTCCACCGCCCCAAGAAATACCACAGCAGCAGCAGCACTAAAATTTAAGTAAATATTGTGTTGTTTTCTTATTAATTATGCACCAAAATTAATTAAATTATTCTAATCTCCCGCTGCAAAGAGAGGGGGGGTTTGTTTAATTTGCCACCACAACAGCTGGGGGGTTGCTGCAAAAATATAAATACTTTTAATTGTATATCGAAATTAAAAGTAAATACGTTTGTTTTCTTTTTTTCTCTCTCTGCGCGCACAATGGGGCCCCTTGTATTGTTCTTGATGTTGCTAAGCTTGTGCGGGGCCGAAAGTCTTTGCTGTTGAATCCACAAACTGCCCAAATAAACACCGATCCCCTATTCTCGTGCTTTTCACCTTCACACACAATGCGGCCACGAAGAATCTCTGTATACATATTGCTGTTTAATTCATCTCATAATTTGTGTGCCGGGCGATTCGAACACGGTCTAAGACGCTGTGGAGTGAGACGTGGGATTTGGTATTTTCTTGGCACTAACAATGCGATAAGTTCGGTTCGGTTTCGGTAAACAGAACGTCTTGCGCAACGCAAACAACGATATAATTATACATTGTTTACGAATCTGCCTGGCTGGCGTTCGGCGGGTTGAAAGAGAGAAGGCTCCGACTAATTAAGCTAAAAACCAGTCCGGTTGTGATGGTCGTTTATTATTTGCGCTCGCTTGTTGGGGGTTGTCCGATATTTATCTGTTTACGCTTTCGTCGCAATGCAAATCGTTATTAGTTGATATTAAATGCATAAATCCCGGGAGGTGATTCGGAGAAAAGTCATTTTTTAAGTGCAACCAAGACAAATTCGATGCCATTTGCTGACCGAGCGGGGGTTGTGCGCTAAAAGCGAGCTAAATCGGTCGAAATATATCAACGCATGTGTGACCTCCTCCCAGCCGAGATGGCGAAAACAAAAAGCAAGCAAGAAGGAAAAAAATAAAACAAATGATCTATCAATGTTTTTTCGGACGCGGGCGCTCGCGATAAACGAATTAGGCTTTTGTTTAGCTCGAGCAGAATTAAAAGCATGGTGGGGAAGTGAGTTTATTTCTATAACAAAAAGACAATAAGAGCTGGCTGGCGCGGCGCGGTATTTGTTTTACAGATGGATCTCGAAACCCAACACAAACAAGGCGCCCGCGGAGGCGGTTAGGGAAATGCCGCTGCCGGAGAGCTAATCCAGCAGCGGCGAGAAGTAACTCGCTCACCCCCGCGGACGCCGGAATAACAAACGGCGACCGGCGGAAGACGGGCACAGATCGAGAATCGAATTCGGACGATGCCCACTGTGTCCAGCGGTGGATTTAATCAAATGGTTTGTGTGCACATCCACTGCGGGGACGTCAAAACAACTTGGAAATCAAATTTGAAAGAAAAATATTGAGCAAATCTGCTCGAAAACAAATTCATCCCAAATTCATCCCGAACAGGCAGAGGCAGCGGAGGAGGGTGTCATCTTGTAAATCCGTATCGCATGCGCGCTATATTGCTATTAGTAATTTTTTTTATCGCAACAATCTCGTCGCCCGGCTCCCCTTTCACACTCGCAGTAATATATTTCGCTGGGCGCATTAAAATTTGACACTTTTCCGATCGGGCATGTCGCAACAAAGAAATTGCTAATATTCTCATAAAACGCAAAACGGGAAATAAAAATTCCGCCCTGCGCTGGAGTAGATTGAACGTCATCGTCAGCAGATCCTGAAATCTCATCTGCATTTGTGAATGCGAATGAATACTTTGTATTTACCGTCGGCGCTGATTGTGCTCCCCAGCTCGCGACGCACAGAATTTGTTTTGGAAAAAGAGTGCAGGCGACTGTGAAAGCAATTAAATAGGGTATTGTTTACAAAAGTGTGGCGCGCACTCGATATGGGAGAGAGTCTGGGTGTTTTCGGCTTCTCGAAGGGGGTTGAGCACGCTCGCACATGAGGGGATGGGGTGTACGGGCATCTCGCCGACGTTAGGAAAACACGCCGTCGAACGAGCGTATAAATATTCGCCTCGCCCGTGCATCCATTTATCTAGATAACGTCGTATAATAACGTCGAATGGGGTAGGTACTAGCACATCCACCACCACCACCACCACCACCCACCTCAACTCCGGCTAATCCGGCTAAGACCGCGCGATGCATTGCATATACTGCAATTCAAATTATTAGCTGTTTTCGCTCTTTGCATCCCGCATTCGCAGTCGTGAGATGTTTACCTCGATCGGCCACCGGCGGGCTGGACTGAAGGTGAGGGCAGCGTGCTATTTCAAGCAGAATAAACACATGGCTGTTTTCTTTGTTCCGGCAAACTAAACAGGACGGGGGGAGGTATCCAAACAGGCCGGTGTCGAAATTCAATTTGGTCTTTCCCTCCCCCATCCCACTGGGTCCGAGACTGGGACATTGCGCCGCCAAAACACCAAGTCAAGATCGAATTGTGATGAATCTTGCAACGTGTATGAAAATTACATCTTCAAATTGAATACAGCTGCCGCCGGCAGGCGAAAGAAAACCGAAAGGGTCAAAAATGCAACGTGTTCGAAAAATTATTTGCTTACTTTCCATTCAAAGTGGATTACGTCGGATAAACGCACCCCTCCTCTTCCGCGGGAAAGGAAAAAGTTTCCCAGCGACGAATATCGACGTATATTCCATTTATAAAATGTATCGCGTAATTACAGGCTTTCGCCGTCGAGTTTCTTCGCAAAATGCAAATCAGGATCATCATGCTCGTCATCCCCGGCGACGATTTCGTTTTATTTCGCGTGTGACTGTTGCAGGAGCAAACGATTACGGCGACGATGATGGGGTGCGCGAAGGGGAGTGTGAAGTGGCGTCTAAATGGACTCTCGAGTGGCGATTTAAGCCGCCATTGACCGCCCCGCACCGAGGCACACTTATGCATGCAGGCCGCGAAAGACATTTCGACCACTTCGCAAACCAAAAACCATTTAGGCGCATTAGCATCGGCCAAGAAATTGAAACGTTCATGAGGGATCATCCGAAAAAATGCACCCGCGCAGCAATTTCCCCACCGAGCGTATTAAAATAATAAGTAAAATTGAATTTACGTCTGGACAAAGTTTCGGTTTTTAATTTAAAACTCCGACGACAGTTTGGAGAAGTTCACCGAATTCGCATTAAATTATATTTAAAAACCGCTGTTTTAATTTCGACATTAAGAAATCGCGCCCACGAGGTGCGAAATGAGCATACGGCACCTGGCATTTGTAAAAGTCCTTAATTAAAGTGCGCCCCGCGTCGAAAACAAAGAATACAAAATTAGCTTCGTTTCTAATTATACCCGAGCATGGCGAAAATATCTTCATTTCGGGAGCTGGGAAAAACTTTATCGAACGCATCTATCAACCGGAAACGCAATGCCGCGCGCGCCCAACGCAGGAGTTAAATTATAGTTCGCAATTGCTTCGTTTCGGCGTCTTTCAATTCATCCCTGCGATGCTGGGTTGCACGGAGGGGAAGAAACGAAAAAGTAAACTGGAATAACACGCATACATTTCGGCGCGGGGGAGGGACCACCGCATCTAAACACAAAAAGTGTCTCACTTTATATTGGAGACAGCTGGAGAGAAACTCTTTCAATTAAGATGAAAAATCCGAATGCATTAGCAAGCGCCGCGTTTCAGCGATGAGGGATGGTCTCGCCCTTGATTAGAAGGGACACTAGAACTTCCGGCTGCGCGCGAATCAATTATTGCAAATCGCCCCAAAGATACATGAGATATTTCTGTGTGTTACTGACTTGTTCGACGTCTTCGGGTTGGATGCCATCGTTGGGCGTCGTGGCTGCGGATGGTCGTTGTGACGTGGACAAGTTGATGGCACCATCACCATCTACGTCCTGGTCCATAATGCCATCATCCTAAAACAGGAAGAAAAAAAAAACGGTTTAAATTTGGTGTGAATGAGAGGAGTGCGGAGGGTAAATTAATTTTTAAAAGCTAATGTAATGTTTTCCCTAGGGGATGAGTGGTCCTGGTCGTGGTCCACGGCGATATAGCTAATTTTATTTTACAGCCCTTGATAAAACACGCGTTTCGGAGTATTTTCGCATATCTCCGAAATCCCAACGCGCTGTTTAGGAAGAATATACCTCGCATGATTTTATCGCTCTCCGGACACTCGTCCGCGCCGTCCGGGATAAACTCCCTAAACTCGGGGCGGTCCTTAGCCTAATGCGCTTTTTTACGGCGGTCAGATATGGTCATTTATACAGACACCGCGCCACAGCGGAATAAACGAAACGATAAGAACTCAGCGGCAAAAAAATGCAGCGCTAAACGCAGAAAATCCTTATTTTATTATTAACAATCCAACACCCTAGACAAATTATTGATAGCCAGGATTTCTCCTTGGACCATATCCAGACAAATCGATGCAGAGGGATAAAGAACTTGTTAAAATAAGCATGGCACAAGCAGGATAGATAACACACTGATGGTCATTTATTCCTTTTAGAGGATAATCTGGATTTTCCAGACTCGACCTGTTAAATACTTGGAAACGTTCAGTACTTTGTATTAGCTGTTTGTCGTACATCCCTCTGACATCCTTTGAATCGATGCGGTTGTTAATAACACACAAGTCCAGAGCCAAGTCGGGATCCGCCTGCGGTCACCAGAAGGACAAAGAGACGATCGCGGAGATAAATAACGCGAAAAGGTGCGCGTCCCGAACACCGTGATACAACCCCTCGAGTGTGGGCTGCAGCAAAGCACCCTCATTTCTCAAAACTACAATAGTGGTGCGGGCAGCACATCAGCATCAGCACATATCCAAAGTCCAAGTCAACCACAGGACGGTGGACGCTTGGAGTTGATTATCGAACTTTTCGCTTTTGGTCATTTGATCATTCACACGATCCGCAATAAAATACCACTACTGGGAGACGGCCTGTTCACTTTTTAGTTTTAGCCACTTGGGTGTGTGGAGATAGTGATGGAGTGTGGAAGGTTATTTACAATTACTACGGGCAAGGATGGACGTAATGGCTTTCCAGGGGGGTGAGACTACAATAGAAAAGCAGCGCTCGCAGAAATAGAAATAGTCCTAATCAAATGCACCCATTTTGCTGGACACTACGTTGGGGGCTGGAAGGCATTTTTTATTTTAGGAAAATAATCGAGGGGCCGTGTTGTATTGTCACGTTGTTTACGACTTGCGTCGGCTTGCAGCGTCATTCCGCGTTGGAATCACGCGCGCACAGCCACCCCTATACGAGGAACGATATTCATGTTATTCATTTCGCCACCCACCAAGACCCATCCGCCCCAAGATTTGCTTCTTGTATGTTTGACTAGGCAATGATTTCTCGCTTTGGCTCGTCTTTTACATCCTCCGCCGCATCAGCATGTTTCGGCGGTTGTACGAGTATTAACGTCGCGGGCGCGTAAATCACTCAACGTGTCGTCAGCTTGACGTAATAACCAAATCATAACGCACCAAGAAAAGGGGTAACACCATCTTGGCTTGAAATGATCGCCAAGATGTGCGGATTAACGAAACACAAAACTTTATCAATATTTCGCGATAAATTTCGATGTATTTTTTGTCTTTCCGAAACGAAGCACGTTTTCGCAAGTTTAAATGGCGTGCGTAAACGAAGCGGAAGCAACGATTTCTTACGGGGGCGCTCTTGCATCCCCTTAAAGTTGGCACACAATATAAATTTCATTATAAATTCGCATCACGTAGGCAATATTTTTAAAAATGGGCGGCGCGCGTTATTTTCCTATAAAAAATGTCATAATCATACCATCATCCCCTAATTTAGCTTTAGCCCCCCGTGCCTCTCCGCGTGAGCACAACGATACAGGACGTCCGCGATAATTTGATTTTTATTTCCGCGGCGCGCACACCTCTTGCAATTACTACGTGCTTTGGTGGTTTGTAAGAGGGTTGTAAGAAAAAGGATAGAAAAATGCACCGTCCCCATGGACCGCCCGCAATCTCGCCATCCGGGTTTTGAATATTTATAAGGAAGTTATTTTTTTAAGGAATTGCTTGTTTAATGACTTTCACTGTTTGGTAAATCTTTGGGGTAACATCAACCACGGCCTGATTTATTATTCATGTGACCTTGTTTTTTAATGTACAAGAACTTGACTGGTTGCCAAATATTCGAAACAAAATTAATTGTTGTTAAAAGCATGTGAATAATTTATATAAATTTTTGCAATTACAGGATTGAACCTGTTTCTCTCCCTGGTGGATCTCTACAAGTATTTATAGCAGGTACGTTTCTGCTGATAAGACAAACTCAAGACAAGGTAAAAAAAAAGCTTGCGCCGGGGGTGGCGGAACAAAAACGTGCAAGTATCGACCGCTATGCCGATTCTTCCCAATCAGAAGGCGCGAAAACAGGAAGTGGAGGAATTAGCATGCAAGAAATGTGCGATTGACACTGATTCCAAATGAAGCTATAGAAGCCCAGAGAAAAAAAAACGCGTGTTGAGGTTAAATCTAATTTTATCGGAAGCGTTTTGTTATGCAATTTTCGTTGCAAATTTTCCTCGCCATTTCGCATATCCCGGATTTGCGTAAACACAGCACTCGAGAGGTAGGTGCTAGGGGTGAAAAGATGCAAAGAAGCGCAATTCTTTCCGGCACACGAACCGGAAGTTACGATGGAAGTTTGATTGTTTTGGCCAGGCGCGCGCTCGAGACATATGGCTCCAAGTTTGCCATTGGTCGCGCGACGGGGCGGCCTGCCACCCCCTGGATTACAAATATGCAGCGACTGCAGCCGGGCGCGGTTCCATTTATGTAGTTTGCTAGTACATAAACGAGACTGCGACGCGGCAAAACTTTATTTGTCTATTTTGCAATAAAGTACGTGTACATCGGCGGCGGCGGAGTCGGCGGTGTATTGGCCTAGCCCGGGCGCGCTGAGCCGCGGCTGGGCGAGGCCCCGAGCCGGAAAAGATGCGGCTTTCTGTTGTATATAGCCATGCTGCTGCCGTTATATGGTGGGCTGGTGGGGCGGCGGGCGCGGCGCCTCTTTTATTTTTGTTGTTTCGCCAACGTTTTGTGCGCCAGGATGTTTGTGTGTTGCGCGGCGCGCGGCGCGAGCGTCGAGCGAGGTTCGCGGATCCGCGCCTGCCGGCGATTGGGCGGTTCGCGAACTCCTCGTGCCAACCAGGTGGCGGCTGCGCAATCTTCCACCACGCCTACGCTGTCCTGCAGCGGTCAGGCCTGCGAAACTCGCCTGGATGCCACCACATCACATAGCGTTCGACTTTCGTGGAGGCCTCCTCGCTCACGCTAATAACAGAATAATTCACTAGGTCGTCGCTACAACTCGTATATTTTTGCATTAATTCACCCTCTAAAAACAGCGAATTCGAGAAAAACTACTACGACTCTTTGTAACTTGTTAACGACCGTTCAATAATTACAAATGGTAATGTACATGCAAAGGAAACCCAATCGAGCAGCTAACGATTGTTGGATTGCCATGAAAAGTCGAATTTTCTGCAATATTAACTCGCATTCTGCACTTACAAAATGTATCGATAGCCGACAAATTACTAAAACTGCAATGCCGATATTTCCGATGTGCATTACTGCTTTAACGAGCAAAGTTTGCAACTTGCGCACTTTCCCGGCGCCTCCACCAAAATTGCATTAAAGAAGGAAAAAACTACGAGGAAAACAATTTTTTCAGCTTGGCGTGTTGATGTTTTGAAATAGCAGCATCCTCAATATGTTATTTATCAGACACGCGCGCGCTTGCGCCTCCGGAGGATGTTTTTCGAAAAAAGCACCGGCCACAGCGCACGAAAACACCCTTGATAGAAAGTGTACAATCATCGTTGTTTACGCACTGCGAGAGGCGCTGAGAGAAGGATAACCGAAATGCAGCCAGTCATCTTGAGATGCATTAAGCACGGTAAACAAACCCATCATCGCTGGTGCGCGGCACACACCATATAAACATCACAAAGCACGAGCAGCAGAGGCAGCGCGCTAAATGGGAAGCGCGATGCGGAATATATTTATTTTTATTTACCCGAGGTAACCGCCTGCGCGGCATGTGTTTGTGCTCACATTACGGAAAAAGCAAAGCAACGCGGCGGAGATGCAAACAGACAACTAGGCCGTTCTTTGGACAAACAAGCGGGAATGCCATTTAACAAATATGGCGGCTGGCGGCGTGGCGTACGGTTAAGTACTCATAAGTGATATCACTTACGACGGGGCCCGCCGGAACGCATTTGCATAAAGCACACACCAGCAGAAAAATAAATAAGCGGATTCGTGCGAAACTAACTGCATCATCAACCAACCCCTAACCTGCAACCACCGCACCGGTTCTTAAACGGAATATTATCGCTGCCATCACACCGCGCCACCTCTTTAATTTAATTTTATTTGAGAAAAGTAATAAAAACCGGCGCCACATACATTCACAAATTTGAAAATCTAAACATTCGCGTGTGGCAGCGATTTTTCCAATCGTCAGTGAGTGTATCAAGTACATGCAAAACCCAAACACAGCAAGTCGTAAAAAACACTCGCACGACGTAATATTCTCTTATTGAACGATCGTTAATTTTTATGCGTTTCTTGTTTTCCTTTCCCAGCGCGCCCGCTTGAAAACACAATAAAACAGACCGTCTGGAGATGACCACCCTGTGTTTCTCCAGATAATTACTTTCGGTATTTCAATAATAAATTTTTGATTGGATATTGTGCGAGTGGAATAAAGTCTTTCATTTCGATAAATACGACCAACACACAAAAGTCGTCGGTGACCCGTAAAATCGCAATCAGATGATCAATTTAAAGCGCGAGGAGAGAAAGAGCAGAACACCCGGAAAGGTATAACGAAACAGTCGCCAACGACGACATCTGAGGGTGTGAGGGTGGAGGGAAAATATAACCGGTGGCTTTTTTTCCACTCGCCGATAGCTTCCTTCCTTTTCTGTGCCCTGAACTTAGGCCAGCATCTTGACGATTTTTAAAGAGGATTTAAAAGTGATAATTAAAAACTCTCCAGAGTGCAAGTGTGCAGCCGGTCTTCATTATTTCGAAAATTAACTCTAATCGATAATTGTCTTTGTTAGAATTCAATCGACAATGACGCAGACTTTTTCATTTTCACACCAGTTCCTTCCTAAAACTGGAATTGTTTTGTTGATATTTGTTCATTCCCCATCTCGACACAAGTTTCTCCGACGAATTAGCACCGTCGACAAGATGGCGGCCGAGCAAACAAAAAGTGTTGTTTCTGTTTGTCCTCATCATCATTGGTTAAACATGGTTAGCGGCGAGACAAAAACCACCGCCCGGGACACTCGCTCTCGCACTTTGATTCGGATAAACATGAACCAAACACAAATGTTTGTTATTTGTTGATATTTCCACGAAACGCGCTCCTCTCGACAAACGTTGAAACTCGAGGAAGCCCAGCGCGACAGCGTCATGCATTATCAAACCGCTTCAACGCTTTAAAACGCTAAAGTTCAGTGTTTAAACAATCAGTGCCGCGATAAAGTTTGTGTTTTTTATTCTACTGCGGCTAGTCAGCGCTAGTCGAATTATAATAATTGTCCCGACATGCAAATAGCGTTACACTATGTTGCAAAATTATTTGCGTATACAGGCCAGGGTTGGACTTGCGCACAAAAATTAAATTACTCAATTTATCACTATATTTACCATCACTATTCAACCAACAACTTTTTTTTAATTCATAATTCTAATTGGTATTGATTTGAAATTTATTTAATGCGGCCCTGTATGATCGCGCATAAATTAAACGCGATGTGCGTTAAAAACTATGTTTCGCACAAATCGAGCGCGACAAAGACGGACGCGCCGGTTACGCGCGAGAATAATAAACATCTTTTATCTCCGAGCGTGTGTTTATTTGTTTATTATAAATTTACGTCATTTGTTTACTCTGCGATGACTGAATTAGACTGTATTGGAAGGTTACGATTTTTTCTCAACTCGACAAAAATTGAATCGCCTTACTTGTCGGAATCGCATTCGAAGTTTCATCCACACGTGGTTCCGGAATGATGCACACACACACACAGAAACACACACCAGCCGAGTAATTTTGTGTAACTTTAGTGTCAGTTTTCTAATAATTTAGATGCGCACGCGGCACGCGAGCGGCGACTAACACGTAATAGTCAACGAGGATGATAATCGAGCGCGTGCATTGTTTTCGCTCCGACACACACACACACACGAGCACAACGCGTCTATTTGTTATATTTATTTTTATTTACAGTTGCGCAACGCGCAAACATTTTTCTACCCGGCGCAAGCGCACTTTGTTTGCGCAAAAAGCAGCTAAACAAAAAACAATATGCGGCGAGCGAACGAGTAAATAAATAAATGCAATAGCTTCGAACGAACAAGCAGGCGACGAGTATGAATGCGTGCGTGTATGTGTGTGTGTTATTATTGTTGTTTTTCGTTTCGCTCGCATAAAGAGTAAACAGATAAACACGCTTGCAAGGCGCGCAGCGCGCGAAAAAATAATAAAATAATATTTGTGTAAATTGCATATTGTGCATTGCGACGACTTCTAGAGAGGCGAAATTTTCGATTGTCTGATAACAAATCATCAATCGGTGAACAGTGAACACACACGCACGTGTGCGTAACATGATCAACAAACATAGATAGTTTTATCTATTACCAAATAAATAAATCAACATTGAGTAGACTTTACTTTAGTACTGAGCATTGAGTTTTTTATGTCGTTGAAAAACAACAATTGTCTAATCAAATCCAGCGGATAGATACATTGTCACAAATAATATCAATTTTTCATCACCAAATCTATCACTACTTTAAAGATTTGTTTCTCTAGAGTGCGTCATGTGTCGATTCCGCTCTATTTTCTATTTTTGTTCGGAACCTCGGAAAGATAATGTCGGTTATTGTGAGTTGAAGCGCGCACACACACACATGGAGCGGAACGCATGTCGGTTTTATTTTTGAACAAATATAGATAAAAAAATGTTTGCTCGTTTTATTTATTTGTTCTAAGGCGTTGTTTACGAAATGTTTGTTACAACGCAATTGTGGCAATCGGAGTGGGCTCGCACATGTGGTGGAAACCATCCTTCGAAATCTTGCTGGCGACCTTATCAAGAGTGAAGTGTGAGGCAAACACGCATACTGTCAAGCCCACAAACGTGAGATAGTCAAATAACTAGAGATGATAACAATAACATTACAAGAGCGTTTGTTTTCTGGCAGTGTAAAGTCCGAAAATTAAAAATTCTCCAAAATTTTGGTGGAGGCGCTAAATGTTTTTATATTTTCTCGTCTGAATCAATCGTATAGATAACGATGATCTAGTAACTTTCGATTTTGTTAAATTTGCAAAATAAACAACAATATAGTAGATACAAGATACTACATTTTATTATCGACATCAGCAAACAAAACAGCGTAAAACACGTTATCAATAATACCAATATTAGATACTTTTCATAGATATCCACGACCCTGGCGCCAAATGATGACACATTTCGAGAAATCCCACGTGTGTTTTCCATGACGCTTATGATCCTCTTCAAAGAAAAAAGACTACCCTCACGTCACTCATCGCAAGTTCCAAGGGTCGTTTTGTTTGTTGTTTACATCATAATAGTATCGTAGGTACTCATTCCTAAGCCGGCAAGGGGTGCGCCGCCCCAGAAAACGGACCAAACTCAAAGAACGCGGCTGTAATAAAACACGCGGGGGTGACGGGTGTGCACATGATGAAGTTTGGCGCGCGCGACAAAGTTCTGCTTAATGCTCGAACGTCAGGCATTGTTTGTGCTGCGGATTTAAAATGAGAAAAGGCAGGAGGCATCGATTGAAAATTCGCCCCAGCACACGCGCGATGCAATAATGCTGCTTTATATTCGTCATTCGTCTAATACATATTCTTAGCGCTTCTTCACCTACAAACTTTATGCTTATTTACTTTTACTTTTATAGTATATTTCTTTATTTCCATTGCCGGGGTGAGATGTTTACACGGGACGTGACTTTGCAAAAGCGCAGAGCCCAAACACAAACAGAGCGCCAAAGTAAAAAGTGCAATAACACAGGCTTATCCAAGACGGAGATAATTCTGGTTAATTTGAACGCATAAGGATGTTTATATAATAATAGTGATAATAACGTGTGCGCCGACATAACATGTTGCAATACACTTACACTGTATCTAGATTGTCGAAGAGCGTGGTGGGGCCAAGGTGTCGTCGCCGGAGAATAGTGATTCTTGGTCCAGCCGACGCCGTCGCTGTCGAAAGGGTTGCCTCCTAAGTGGCCCTGAAACAGCAAACTATTCATTAGCTTCCCCCATCACAGGAAAAACACCCTAATGAATCGAACGCGCGCTGATTAATTTATTCGCATCCACCAAGCTGACACCATCCAAACTTTTTCTTTTCTTGCATAAAGAAAGAAAACTCAAAACAGAAAAACCCGGAATGAAACGAAAGAAGTCAAGAAGAAATAATAAAACAAGTGGTAGTGGCGGAGGGGTACGAAATAAAAGAATAGGACGCGAGAAGTAAAGCGGAAAGTAAAATAAAAATAAGAACTTCCTCAGTCGTGGTGGTGGTGGTGATCTTGACTCGTCGTCGGGAAAGGGCGGAAAAAAGGCACAGCAAAGGCAAAGTCATTCATCAAGGGCGATCCGCGGGAATATTTAACGAAGTCAAAACGAAGAAAATTTGCACAGGCGTGCAGTTTATTTGATGAAGCGACGCTTTATGGTGCGAAAAACGAAGAGGAGCAAAACAATTCAGCTGCGCACGAATGCGAGAAAAATAAAGCGTCGCCCGCCACCGCCGCGCTTCAACCGCACCCACAAACTTACGGTTTATATTTTATAATGTTGGTGGCGGCAGTGGCGCAGGGTGGAAATTTATTCGGGACATTGCGTTTAGTTGAAAAAGATATTATAATTTCGTATGCGGTAACCTTTGGTAATCTACGAATCAGCAACCCACATTCATATATAATTCAAAAAAGCGGAACGCGAATGAAAAATGTCTACGAAGAGAAAAAAACCACAAACTAGGTTAGTATTACCCTTTGACATGCCTCGTCCAATACAACCCTGATATCCACGATGGAAATTAATCCCACGACAAACAATACATTATCACACTGTTGCGTCAATTAATGAATGAAACGATTTGTGTTTCCGGCTGCTTGGCCCACACACACATACGCACACGACACTTTCACACACTCTAGTTATTTATTTCCGAGATGTTTACGCGCTGATGTCTACTCACTAACTAATGGCGCGGAGACGCGCGAACGAGATAGTGGACGTGTGTCACATTGTGTCATGCATAGGCTGTGTGTGCATGTGCGTAATTACAACTACCGGGCCAGCCGCGAATCGCGAATATGATTAAGTGCGTTCCTGGGTGGCGCGCGTGAGATGCAAACATTGCGCGAACGATAATAAACAAACGTGCCGTCGATAAAAATCCGCAGGGAACACCTGCAACCCGCGTAAACAATTTCTGCTTTCATTTCAAAAGTCTCAGCGGCTCGCAATCGCAAGAAAACCGCAGCGTCAGCGCATGCACCAGCTACCAAGTAACTACTGTATACTTTGTTGTGTGTTGTTTTACAAAAAAAGTGCAACTGCTGCACTCGTCGATTTTCTATTCAGCCTTCAATCAGATGCTTTATCATGCATTCTTTTCGACGAAGATCAAACCGAATTCTCAATTTATTCTTGGGTATCGTCGTTCGTGGTATTTATTTAGGCGGGATTAGGGGATGGACGCCCGACGTGTTTATCGTTATCGGCACTTTTTTCCCTCCGAGAGTGCATTCATCTGGTAAAATTCAACCGAAGCGAGTTTAATTTATTTCGCAAAGCCACAGGCCGCATCTCATTACAACCTCCCCATCAAGCGTCATCAAGGGGTGTCATTTCACTACCATTCTTTCGCAGCGCAAGGCAATCACAGGCAATGAATTGTAACTTTTGTGGTCACAAAATGGGCAAGTGGAGAAGCAGCTCAAGGTCATAAGAAGCTTGAAAGAAGTTTGAAAAGTGGCCGGACCCTCGATAAACATTGGCAAAGGGCCCGCGGACTAGGCAAACAAAGTTTAATCTAGTCGTATGTCCCGTGGTGGACAGCAGAAAGGACGCTGGTTGTTCCCCTTTGATCAAACAAACAAAAAAATCGCCTGACCAAAAAAAGAGAGCAATCTTGAAGCACTCACTCAACTTTGTAACAAAGAGATCACGATCAAACATCCCCCAACGTCTTAAGGCCCACTGCAGTTGATAACAAATGCAAAACGTAAACATTCGGGAGCCAAAGAAGTAGTCATTTACGAATATTTGTCCAATTGGTATTGACGTTTTGACATTTTGTAATATTTAAATGCAAATGAGATTAGGGCATCAAAATAACAGCGTGAAAAGTTACAAAAGGGTTTAGCTCATTGGGGTGCGCGGAATTTAGGGTAAAAGATGACCCTCCAACCTAAAAACGTCGAACAGAATTTTTCATTTTAACAATTTCCAACTAAAATACTAAAAGACTAGTTGAGAAGCAAACACACAACATACGGCAAATTGTAAACAACGTTTCTGAACGTTTGCCGTTCACACAAGCGCACGCATTATGCTTGAGCTCGACCGAACAAACACACCACACGTTTCCAACATGTAGACGTAATTTTTCCCGAGGACCAATGTGCAACGGCCACACATCGCCAGATGCAAGTTTATTTACTCTGGCCCGACCGGGTGCGAAGGGGAGACACTCACCCACACTCACCCACACACACACGCACGCATCTTGTCCGTGTTTCAGTGTTCCTTACGCATTTCATTTCCTTCGTTTTTGCATAAAATTCCACATTGAATGGAAAACCATGCGTGATATGCAAAGTGTGTCGCCATTTGCAATGTTAATTTCGCACGTGGAGCGTACAACTCGTTAATTTAGTTGAATTATTAAAGCAAATAATTTGAATTTTTGCGCGAATATCGCTCTGGATTTGTATCAATCAATAGCGCGAGGGCAAAGTTTGACTGCGCCGGGATGATCGGAAAACTTTTTAACAACCCTTACGCATCATCCGTGCACGTGCTCGTAAAAATATATGTACGCGCCGAATTGAATCCGGATGACACATACAACGGGCGCCGATACAAAACCGGAAAAGTTTTGTAATTTAGCGTGACATTTAAGCCCAAAACAAACGCGCGCGCGACATCGATGACATTTCGCTGTTTCTATCAATGTCGCCCGGGGACATTTACGAGAAATATTTATTCCCTTTTGTTACCTGATGCATAAACAGAATATATCCTTAAACTCTGCCACACTGGATTGCACATTCACACACACCCACACGTTGCACGTAATTTCGGCGGGAAATTCGAAAATGGCGATCGCGAGCGGAAACCGTGTGCAGGCACATGGCGACGAGCACATACTGAGCATGGAACGCAGGCTTGCGCTCGCAGCGCGCACATAATGTTGTTTACTGTTTACATGTCTGCCCGCCTCGCCCGTATGAGAGATGTTGTTTACTTAGTTATATTTAGAGTTTAGAGAAATGCAAAAGCAAACCGAGCGCGCCGCCGAGAACGAAGCATACACCTGCCGGCGACAACGTGCTCGAACTTACAACAGGACCGCATCATCAACAATAAAACTATTTGTTTTAATTGCACATTGATCACTCGCCCAAACAGGAGTGGCTCAATGTTGGATATTTACGTTTATACATCCGTTCTTTTATTTTATCTGGCGTTTATATTAAATATTATTCGTATTTTTAGATTCGCCGTTTGCACGTTGTTGCATAATGCACGCGAGCGTCCGTACGCGGCTAATAATAGTCAAATAAATATTTCAGATGAGAGGAATGCACAAATTTGTATTGAAATAATTTATCATTGTCGCACGCAGCGAGTGTGTGTGTTTAAAGAACACGCATTTTTATAACCATTTGTTGATAATTGCGCTTTGTGCTGCAGCGAGAAAAATAAACAAACGATTCTTAAAAACCGCAAAGAAAAACATTGCGCCGAGCGGTCAACAAAATGCACACATGCAGTAAATATGATTAAATTACCAACAATTACGTCACTCGCGCTTTGATTCCTGAACTATTTTAAATTCGCACGATATTTAATTAATGCACACATGCGGACGCATGCAAGAACGTGTTTATTTATTGACAATAGTAAATAATGATGAATATTCAAACGCGGCGAAACAATAGCGCGCATAATGCAAAACCAAATGCGATATATTCATAATCCAATGCGGTTTAAGGTGCTCACCTAACCAATTCGCGTCTAGTGGGTGCCCAACATCGAAAATAAGTCCGTAATGGAAACATACCGTTTATTTATTAACAATAGTAAATAAAGTTGAAGATATGCAAATGCATGGGAAACAATGGAGCGCGCAAAATGAAAAATGCCAAACGCCGTCGCCGAGATTAAAATGTTTAACAACAAACACAAGCGCGCAGAAACAATGCCATAATCAGCGTACTTAGTCACCGGGCCACGCGTAATCTTATTCAATAAGTGCGTGCGTTTTTTATGAATCAAATCACCCAACTCATTCAACACAATATTTTTGTTGTTATTAATTGATTCGACATTCGACGTTAAATTCCTGCCGGCAAATATGCAAGTGCATGTCAACCTGAAGCAGCGCGACAACACAACAACAACGACAGCGACGACGGAGCGCATAAACAAACAAACAAAGCGATAATAAGAGAGAAGTCAATTTAACGATCGCTGCGGCGAGCAGTAAACAAATGTAAATAAATTACATAATAAAGGTGTTTGCCGCACCAGCTCATGGCGTGTAATTAATTGCGACACACCGCCGCATATCGTACATGTGCGCGCACAAAACGGAGCTAAACACTTGAGTGACTTGCCACTCACGCCGCCCTCACGCTTCGGAATTGTGCTGGATCGTAAAGCGGCGGCGGCGGCGGTAGAATCGAGTTAATGTTACACGCTTTGCTTCCAAGGGGAAGCCGGCTGACGGATCGTGATAATTTGCGCGGAATATCTGTTTAGGGCAATAACGCGTTTTATTATGATAAAATACGAAATAAATTTAGCGAAAACAATGAGTAAAGAAGGATTGAAATGTATATTTTGACTTGAGTAAAAATACCGGTATTTCACACCCCTAGTGTTGGGTTTTTCGCCGCCGCCCCAAAGGTGCAAACTTATTATAAGGGTAGGTATATCGGTATTACGAGACCCTTGACACTGACGCGCGCACTCGAGTGCGAAAAGCTTTTCTCGCATAAAACGTGCAAAGACACCGCTTGAATAAAAAGATTCGCGATGAAGTTTGTGCGCGAAAAAGTGAAAAAGGATGATATCGATGTGCGAAATCAAAAATCACGGCCACACGCGATGAATACCGATCCTGAATATGCAATCAGATCAGGTTGGGGATTCTTGCGGTGGCGGGCAGCAAATCAAAAAGTGTCCTGATGAGCGCATTCATGCGATCAGACAGGCGACGAGCTGGTCAACTTGATTGATCAAGCAAACTACCCTCCACACCACCACAACCCTGCGCGGTTTTTTTTCTCAAGTTTTGCAAAGTATCCAACTTGTTTGTGGAATAGTTTGTAAGTGTAATGCCAAAACAAGTTTTCGGTTCAAGTACAGCTACCCACTTCATCCCCTTTGTCTAATAATTAAATAATAAGTTTGTGCAGCCGCCCCCGTGTATTATTCATGCGCTGGCTGGGTATTTCAGTTCAATTTCGGTTTCTTACATTAATTGTCGAGCAAATTAAACTCGAATCGGAGGGTTGTGTATGCCTGTATGTATGTATGTGTGTGTTTGCTTGGAGCTCGTCTCGCAAGCGGCAAGTTTAACAACGCACGTAGAAAAGTACGGAAACACACTCGCCGTGGAATTCCCCCGTGCGCGTTGATCGTAACCGAAGGCACTCTACCTTTCCGCTTTCCGGCTTCCGCGAGCTTTCCACACTCGACATACGTTCACGGTGTTCGACATGCCGATAGTTGGGGTCTCTGCTTTCACTATTATACATTTAAGACGCCCGCAAGAAACAAGCTTGTAAGCAAAGTAACCAGCCGAGGCGAGGGCGCAAACGGAAACAATGCCTGCGCAACTTTCGACCCGGCAAACAGTCGAGAGCGTCTTTTAATATGCACGCCCGTGTAATTTAGCCGTTCATGGGGGGGCCTGGGGTGGCGATAACTATAACCCGTTCGCCGTTCGAACATTCCCGCCGCCCGAACAAGTGTGTCGCGAAGATTGCAAAGGCACAACCCAAGAAGGACCAGATTGCTCCCCGAGGTGATTCCTAATTTTAAAGCCAAACTTATCTTGCAAAAATACAACAAGCATAAACTTAATCAACCACACACACACACACACGCACACGCATGCATCGTGGGTTGCCTAACGTAAAAACTAGGTCATAACCTAACCTCCACTCGGCGCTTCGCTTGTGTTTTATATTAAACACAATGAAATTTGCGAATTTAATGCCACGTCACTTGAGAGTCGACTATTAGCCAAAGAGATCACCCACCCCACTGGATACTTAAAGCAGCGACGCACCAAAACATTCGGCTCGTAAATTTTAATGCCCCGAGTCGACTGCGCGCCCAGAAAGTTATCACAATAATTTTCGACGACCATAACGTTTAATTAGAACTTGAAGCGAGCGAACGATAGGCCTCCCTCGTGTCTGCGCGGATATTTTAATGGAAATTGTTTTTTAAACATTAAACATAACAGTTTATTTTATGCCAGCCGCGCCGCAATCGAAATTAAAACGCGCTGCATCTATATCAGTGTATCTTACATCTTATCCCTGCACGGTTTTGGCCCAATATCGAATAAGTCGGCGGAAGCAGAAAAGCAAAGAGCATGGAAGCATGCCAGAGACGTGGAAACGTTTAGCGTAATGACGGAAGCAGAAAAACTTTGCAAACTTTTCCTTCGGGGCCCGGGATATCTGTCCTAATAACATCGGATTTCGTTTTATTGCTTTGTTGTTTTTCCTTGCGCTTCAATTTTGAGTTAAACATTGACAAAAATACATCCTTATAACTTTTTTGGGATTCCTAGGGGCGGCTGTCTGGTGGTTTCATATTATGACGTCGATTAAAACACAACCCCTGGAGTAATGAACTAAGCGAAAAACGGCCTAGAACTTTTAATGTTTCTTGCCTGTTTTTTTATTATGATAACCACCAAGGGAGCAAATTGCAAAAGATTAAAAACACACAAGCCACACAACTTACATTATAAACAGGCATTGTTGCGCAGCGCAGGACTGCACAGATATAACCTTGAAATAGTTTGCGCTACTGCACACGCGCAGTGCTTGCAAACATGATGGATGCCGGATAACATCTGACAGCGCACCGTATCCACTATTCACTTGCGTTTGTATTCATTTTGCACACTTTTTGATTTCCTGCCTGTCTCACGTGTGTCACTATCTAGTTTTGTTTTTGGTTAGCGGCAACGCGTCTGTTTCCTTAGACACCCCGCGCGTTTCTATCACATGTGTTGCATGTTGCGTTGGTGCTCGCTATCGATGCGACCCCGCCGCCGACCGGGGGATGGGGTAGATAAATCAATACGTGTGCCAGTGCCCGTTCCTTGGCTGGCCGCGGCGGAAGGGGTTCGCATGCATGTTGTTTACCGGGGGGAGGGTGTGGAGGCGAAGGAAAACAAACAAAAATGTTGCCGCGCTCAACATTCCGCGTCTGCGAGGGGGTGCAGGCACACCCCAGCGCTTTCCCCGGCAGTAGTAAGTGATTATCTGATGATGAGCACACCGAAAACGCGCTTATTTACGCTCTCGTTGCTTGATTATAATAAAGGTTGAAAAATACAGACGAAAAACAAAAAGTTTTGATGAGAAAACGAATTTTTTCATGTGTGTGGGCGTAATGCGCTATCGGGATGTCAAAAACGTCGTTTTTTGCGCTTTTGAAAGCCATTGAAAATCCTCGTACATGACAACGGCTAATCTAAGCAAAAAATCTAATACGTCCACCAACGCATTGTGTGAACATAACAAAAAATTTGTTACAGTTGAAAACGAAATGCGATATTTTCTGATTTACGCTTTTTTCTCTCGTTGTTTTTTGCATCTTTCCGAACACAGCTCTTATTCAATTATGGCTTATGGCTATTATATATCGCGTTACGCCGTTATCGACCTTAATACTGCGAACGAGAGAAAAAAAAGTAGCGCGTACAAGTCACGAGGAAAAAATTGCTTTGTTTCATGCCCAGATGGATTTTATACGTGCCCGTAATTAAAAACAAACGACAAATGCAAAACAAATGCAATATACTAAACAAAACATGGCGTGAGTGCAGCGCAACTTATTCAGAAGTCGCATTGATTGGAGATAATCGGAATCAGGTCATTGACATTCAATGCAAACAAATGTTTCGATATTTAAGCGATTTGTGCAGGCCCACAACACACAACAAACCACCTGTGGAATGGATATACAAGGGTGTTGTATACCCGTATACACAACATATATAGCATGCCGAGGGCGCCCGCCACCGTCGAGCCGCCGCCGCCGCCGATACACAACACACAAACAGGGTGAAATCCCGGGACGCGCCGCATCACAAAATGATAAACGCTCCCGACATTCCTCGTCGCTTCCTAATTTCCTATCTTGCGCTGTCCCTTGTCCTTCGTATTCGTCTTCCATTCTTGGAATTTTAACATTTATATCGTTTATTTTATCACCGCTTATTATGTATTGTAAATCTTTTTCAAAGGAATGGGGAACGATTATTACCGTTTAGTTTTTCTTTTTCTGCGCGTTTAGGAAGAAATATTTGCGTATTTATGTGTTTTCTTCGCCGCAAAAGCGATTTATTTTTATTTATTCGTATCTATATTCGTAACCGGCAGTGTTTAATAAAAATGTCATTCGTTTTTACTCTCTTATTCTAGACATACTCGTAGTAAGAGTCAATTCTATCAATAAGATTAGCAATTTTAATTTAAAGAAATTATGCATATAAAGTTTTGTCAATAATGCACTTCAGCGCGCCATCTCGAATTCAACTATTTAACTATAACTATGATTGAATCTCAAAGTCAAATTTTATTCTATAGAAAAGAGCTGTTTTGGGGATTTTCCCGGCAATTATTTGAATTTTTCTCACCTTTTAAACCTTCCCTAGACCTCCACGAATAATTCAAGACCAAGATAAGATAAATCCGTTCAGCCGTTCTCGAGTTTTAGCGAGACTAACAAACAGAAATTCATGTTTATATATATAGATTTATCGCGGAGAGGAGAAGAAATTGATTTTTTCGATTCATCGTTGGCCCGATTAATTTGCGCGTCAATTTTGAGTAATATTAATGGCGGCACGCATGGGATGTGTTCAATCGTTTGCCGGCTGCCCGTTTTGTTTACCCGCGCGACGACAATATATAAACAATCGCGTATATTTAGCAACGCGTTTGTAAACACTCACCGCGCGTCCGACGGGAATTCTTCCGCCAAAGTATCGAAACCAACACCAGCACCCGCCCCCGCCCGGAGCTCAAAACAACAGCGTAATGTGCTTGATGAAAAAAATCATCATCATGCGAAAACAATGTCAGAGGAATAAATTCGAGCATTTTCTATTTGTTGTTGTATTCTCCTCCATGCTGTTTGCATTAGCTTTTGTTTTTTGGGACGCGCTTGTGTTGTGAGCGACGCGCGTCGAAATCAACCCTTTTTTAGATAATCTCGTCCCCTTCATGACTCACACTGTACATACGCGCGCAACTCGCATCTTTGTTTGTGTTTATATTTCTTCGCATTGTACATTAGACTCCGGGCGCGCGGCGAACGACGACAGTAAAACAAATATCGCCACCGCGCCGCCGAGCCGACCGGGAAAAGAAAAACAAACGTTTGTTTTCGTTTCCAATTATTAAAATGAAGCCGGGCGGCCGATGGTGCCGACTTTGCGTTCCCACACGACATACGCATGGCTTGGCATGCCTTGTTTCGGGTATTTGCATCTCGCGCGTTGGGGATGATGTTACACATCCTGCAATATATCGCAATATCCCTAACTTTTTGCCGGCGCGTCAATAAACCGCCCTAGACGAAAAGAAAAGAAACACAATATTCGATATTTTGCACAATTACGCAGTCTTGTAATATAAATAAATTAATGTTATTGCTTTTTGCTTATTTTCGGGGGGATTAAGAAGAAAATAAAAGCCGCAGCGATTGCACTACCTTCTAATTTGCTTCTAATTGTAGGTGAGCGTAATTGCCACCCGGCAGATAATAAGCACGCCGGTTTATTCGTTTACCTTCCCCCAAAATGATCGCAACACGAAAACCCTTTTCGAACTGCTTTCCTCTTCCTCTCTGTCTTTTACCATCGACATGCCAAGTTGAAGTTGCAACGTTTATTATATTTTATATTGTTAGCATCAGCCGGCGATAATCTGCTACGTGACGCTCTGTATACACGCGCATTTAGAAAACATTTACTAAGATTAAGGACGCGAACGTCGAGTGTCTACGTGCGTGTGGAGAATTAATGGAGGGTCGGGATACTCGGGATACAGTAGTAAATATGATGACGCTTTATGGGCGCACAAACTTTACTAAACGCTTTCCTACGTGTATGCTTTTTTTCGTCTTCAATGGAAAATGTTTCGCGAACGCTGTGGGGCTGAAAGTTTTAAACACTTTTATATTATAGCGCATTCAATACGCAGCGCGTGCACATCTATTACGTTAAGTACCAAGCGCGAGAGCTTTCCGAGTGAAATTTATAGTTGCAGTTTACGAAAACGATTCGCTCAACCCGCAACCCGAATTAAGTGACTTTTCATACTTTCCGGCAGCCAGGGGATGAAATTAAAAACAACTAAACCAAACTCCAGTGCTAGTTTTAAGTGCAAAGTGGATGTAAGACAAACACCTCGGACCGTAAAAGTTTCGATGAGTATTTACACGAAGGGTTGCTAGTAGGTTATACCGACTCTAGACTATCGATCGATCGGAGTTGCATATAAAAAAGCATTGAATTTACCAAAATAGATTTCTCATCAGGATAATCTGGATGCGCGTGGCAAGTCGAGCGTGTACCTCATCCCCCTGGCTGGCACCTAATAGGTATTAAACGTGAGCCGGGCGCATGGGGTGCGAGGACAATGTCCCATCTTTTTTCGCGACCGCCTTGGCGCGACGCCGCGCCGCGCGAAAAACTTTTAATTATTAGGGTCGTTTATTTATGACGAAGATAAAAAGCGCATGAATTATGAGCGCCAGAAATATTCTTCGGCGAATTCTTTCGGCTGTGGTGCCGCTGACGCTTTTTAATTATTGCCGGGGCGCGTCGCCAATTTATTGAAATTCATAACCGGCCCGGCCGTCGGCGATAGATTTTGAAATATTGCCCGAATGTAAATAAATTCGGCATAAAAATTCAAGACGAGTAAGCAAGCACCGATAAAACTAAAACAAATCAAAATAATTTCCAAACACACTTCGGGGCGCAGGAAACGCGCTCCGACGCCTTCCAACTTTCCACCCGGGGTGTGTATTTTCGACTTGGTTGTTCTTTCCGCCTCGCCTCGCGTCTCTGCCGGCGTTGTTATCACAAGCAAAATTTATATACATTAAATTCGCGCCCGCGGCCGAATTTCGAAAGATAGCCGCCCGCCTATGCGAAAGGGTTGCCTGCTGGTAGCACCTTGTACTAATTTCTATGCATTGCCGGTCGCCGGTCTCCGGGTCGTCTTCGGATATTAAGATAGACCTGGATGTCTCCTTTCTTCATCCTTCATCCTTCATCCGTTATCCCCGGGTACGTAGCCAATCTAATAGAATCGTAGGCGGGCGGCGACGATATGTGTCTCGGGTTGATACTTTATGGACTTTACGGGGTTAAACGCCCTCTGCTACACCGTCCCACCTAAATTTGCATTAATGCGAACAGAGCGCAAACAGATTTACACCGACTACGGATTAATTTCAATTTCGCCTGGTTTCTGTTAATTGAATCGCATTTTTAACATTTTACAAAAAAAAGTATTGCTGCAATGAAGATGTGGGTTGTCAATTGCGCGGTGAGAAATGGCACCGACCGGCCTTTGTCATCCGCATAATGACTCCTTGGACGATAAGCTGACCAGGGTAGAGTCGATGCATCGCATTTGTATTGTTCGCCGCATCATTGTCGCCGAGCAAATGGAGTGTGAAGCGATAGCCGACCGCCAGTGACCAGCATCAGAATCACGCAACTGACCACCGACTTATCTTTCGTTACGTCTCCACCCTCCGCGCCGGCTTCGACAAACAAACAATGCGAAGCAACTGGACCACGAGCTAAGATAATAACACGCCAAGTATTGTCCATCCTGATTAATTAGCAACCGGCTCCAACAGACCGAGCCTACAAAGTATTCTAACCATTTTTATATCATCCCCTACTCTCTACACCCCCAAGATATAACCAGGCATAGTGTCACGTGTTTGCAGTTGCAACGGAAATGTAAATTTAAGGTAGACGCCGAGGTAGGTAAATGAAATAAAGGAAATTTTACGAGCGCGACATTCGAGTAAGAATGAGACTCCGCGGATTATAATTTCGTTACGCTCCCTCGGCGTCGGCGAGTTGCCTCGTCTTGCAATGCATTTCCGCGTCTCATTACGCCGCGCAGTTCATCACGACTTGCTTCACCTGTGTGTCTGTATACTTCGACAGAAGTTATGGCGACGCACGTCGGCTCTAAACGATGTCGGCGTAGGTATTCCAAATGGCACCAACCCCCCAACCACTCTGCACGTCGGGAGACAAATTCGCTATTTGCACAGCACCGCCAGGCGTCGTGTTATTAGAATACTGAATACTCAGTCTTGGCAATTTTTTCTTGTGGCTCAAAATATGACATGTAAAGTGTGCAAGTGATATTTGTCAATTAGTGCGTTGGTCAAAGCGCCATTTGGCATTGTTTACTTTTTTAACAGATGGCGCACACATACTACATACCTAGAAAACGTTTTTGCGCTCGCAATGTTTGTGCAAGCGCATTATTTGTAGTACAATACATTTAAAATGAAAATATCCTAACCGGCCAGCCGGCGTTGAATATCAAATATCGAAAACGAGCAAACAAACCGCTGCGGAAATACTAGAAAGTAGACTAATAGAGTAATTCATTAAAATTTAAACGGTTATTTGCCATATGTCCGAGCCATCCGACCGGCCAAACGACAATTGTTACTATTATACTAATATTATACCAACTTTTCGCACATGATGGCGGAATGGCGGGGATCTCAACTGCCTAACGACCTCATATTTCCTGTTTTTTCCGTTTTCTCCACCTTGGACGATAATGTTGTCGCATTTGTACGGAAGATACAGATTGCCTGACATGCGGGTCATCCATTGGAAGGGTGTTTTTCTATCGCTGCGCGGATTTACGTGTAAAGCACGTCGCGAAGCAATCGGCCTCACACGACTAATAGGTCCCCGAGGTGTATGCCAATGCGGCCCACGAGGGTTCGAGGACATCCGCATCTTTATTTTCCTTAGCATCTACATATTGATATTCTAGTGTTATGCGGAAGGCATGATAACCGTTATGTTTTTATTATGGCTGCGGAAGGAAACAACAGCGACTAATAAATAACTAATCCACGCCGATGGCGAATCGAAGTCTTAACGGCGGGTTAGCTCTAATGGCAGTGGGCTCCACGCGGAACAAAACAAACGAAATAATAGTGTGGCGGAAAGACCGCTTTCCAAAGCCCCGTTGTGCGCGCTCAGCAGGAAGGGACACCGGAAAGCGAAATACAAAACTTTTACAACTTATATTGCCAATGAAGATCAAAACAACTCCGAAATAGGGATTTCACTCGTATTGTGTGTGTTTTTTGTTGGTATTCATGATTTGTAATTGTAGAAAATTGAATTGCGAGACTCAATTAACGCGCGCACAATTTTTCCTCTCAGAAAAACTACCCGTACACTCAAAAAATGAAACAAAACGCCCGCGCCGCGCCGTGGAATGTAAATATGTCGATGACAATCAATACGCGCAGAATTCGATCATATACATGGACGACTAATCCCGAATTCCCACCCACTGTAGGAGAATGACTGTGCATCGTTCATTCCAGTGATCGGGAATGTAAACGTCGGCTAGGTGTGGGGGTGATCAATTTAAAACGAGCACGAAGCGTTCGACGTTCACACTGCTACAATATTAAAAATATGTCGAATATTTAAAGAATGTTGAGTCGCCAACACCGCCGACTTTTAACGCGACAGACACCAGCGGCGAAAACAAACTGAGGGGATGTTTTTCCCAGCCGTTTTTCTTTTCTAGCCGGGCAAGGGGTGAATAAATACCAAAAATGCCAATGATGCGAGATTAACCCTCGATAGACTGTCAAATTGTAAATTGTTTATTTCCGCGCGCACAAATTAAAGTAACAAATCTCGCTCGCGGGGGCGGCATAAACATGCAGCGTGTAACTGGAAATTAACGCGGTCGTTAACTCTACGTGCCCTTGGAAGAAACAAGTACACGCCGAGAGCAAACAAGAACGCATGCAAATCAGCACCGCCGACAGAGCCGTCAACGCGTTCCTCCTGGGGGGCGGTGGTGTGTGTGCGTGTGTGATTAACCAACTCCCTCGCATGAAGTTGACAACACAACATGAGCCTATTAATCTATTAAATTAAATGCCGTGCGCGTCTAATGAAGGCTCTCCGCGATGATCCGGTGTAAATCTGGTTGCATACCAGCTCCTCGGAGAGATCGGAGTTGGTTATGTGTGTTTATCTTGAAAAATGGCGCGCGTGATTTTTTCCGCGCTCGGATTAGGCGAGTAAATATAGTCGAGACAGACTATATCCACCCCTGGTCATGATGGAAGGGTGGAAGGGGGGTTGGTCTGTCTGTCTACGCGTGTGCTTTTCTTTTTTCATGTCCATCACGCAGTGCGCGCTTATTTACACACACCTCGACTCGGCTCAATATCCACTTTTTTTTGCGCCTGCTCGCGATTCTTCTTACTCGAGGGTAGTTTATCCAGTTTATCCGGTGAAATATCGCTGGCGCACGCAAAAATATCGCAAGTTGCGCGCGGGGAAAATAACATAATTTAATAATTTGAATAATCCACACGCGTTAAACATGGCATTACCTCTATCTACCTTATTTTCGCGGATATTTTCGAGTGTATAAGTATGCATAATTTCGTTTCCTGCTGCTGCCGTCGGACAAAAACACCGAGGGGACGCGGGCTTTTTTCTTTCGGGCCCGCAACAATGCAGCATCCTTTTGTAAAAAGTCAAAAACACTTTCGCCCCCATCGCGCAGGGGTGGTCTCTTAAAGATTATTTCCGCATCATATTTCCCGTCGCGCATAAATAACAAACAAATTATGCTTCGGCCGGAATAGGGGCCAAGAAAACCAGCGGAATCGCCATTAAAACATGCGACGACTAGCCAAATACTCTAAATAGGAAATTTATTCAAACACGAAAACAAGCCACACACAAATAAATATTGATTCGTATGCTGCTGCCGGTGGTGCATACGCCGGCTGAAAATTAATTAAAGTTTAGGGGATTGTGAACAGTCTTAACACCTAACACGCACTATCGGTGCCGCAGCACACGTTCGGAAATTCCTGCGATGCCAATACCAGCCGCCTCGCACGGGGGTTGCGCATACATTGAAATATTAAACACGTTCTTATCTTAATTGCCCTTCGCAGATTATTTATGTACTTTGGTCAGGCTGGTATTAGTCTCTTTAGCTGGTTGTGTGTCCCCAGCTCAATACGTCTTAGGATGCTCATTCTTCGAGAAACATATTAGGAGGCGGCTAAACTTTCGACAATATATATTAGGAAATACCTGCGTGTCACGTTTATGGCAATTTTAGTCATTTTCAAAGCGAGATGAGAGATTTATTAGAATTTAAAAATTTTAACTTGATTTGTGTTTAATTGTTAAATTAATTCCGCGTGAAATGAAGCTGGCGAGTGTTAATGCGATAAATACGGTTGTGAGCGGGTCGTTTGCCGGCGGATCGCGCGCGCACGATGTTGTGCCGCCGTCGCAGCCGCCGCCGCGTGCGCCGTGTTGTGTTGTTGGTGTTTGTGCGGCGGCGGGCGCACGTAAACGGCCGCCGTAAACTGCGTTCATTCATGTTTACTTGTACACGAGTGTATACTACGCGGCGCGCGCCACGTGGAATGCCCTGCCACTTGCCGCCCCATTCACAAAACTCAACAGCACCGCACTACAGCTGCTTGAAATGCAACATATTTATTCGAAATTAATTGAATGCCACGCAAACAGCGCGCAGGTTTTATTTTTAATTAACGAAATTAATGAATTTTTAATTATTAAAATAAAACGCAGCGGCCCCCCGGAGGGCGAAGTTATTGGTGTATTGAGCAAACACTAACTCGGTTTTTATTTTGCATCGGCGGAGACGAAGCAGACGACGGCGACGTCTAATAATATTGTAATTAGATTGAAGTGGGTTGCAATGGAAAAAAATCAAGTCGGATAAAAATGCAAATGTGCGCCAGAGTGAGATGTGCGATTCCAGTTCCAGGGGGGCGGTAGGAGGAGCCCGCGAGAGCAGCGCCAAGACGCGCGAACCTCCTAAGAAGAGGTCGGGCACCCCCTCTTCGTTTTTGGCGCGCATTCGCCAGCCTCCGCCCCCACCTTCGGGGGCCGCCGGCGGCAAGCGAGGGGGTGAAACAAAAAATGCGGGGCACGCACGCGTGTGTTACCTGCACTGGCCTCCAGCGGGGCTCTAGCATTGCAAGACGAAGGTGGCTGCTGCTGGCGATGCTGCTGTGACCCTGCTGCTGCTGGTGGCGGCGGTCGTAGTGGTGGTGGTGGTGGTGGTTGGCGTCGGTGTATCGCGCGATGCGCTACGCCAGCGAGTTGCGTGCTGCTACGTACTGTGGTACGGACAGTACACGGCGATACCGTTGCTGATGTTAGACTGGTGGACGGGTCGACGTGCGGCGGCGGCAGCGGCAACGCGGGTGGCGCAGGCGGTGGCGGCGGCGCACTCAACACTAACGGCCGCGTGCCGCACACACAACACATGCCAATCACCGCCGGATTGCACAATAAGGGATACATTCATGCCGCCCACAGACCCAAAAACAGCCCGAGCACATATCACACGTGTATTACACTATCGGCTTATCGATTCGGCCACTAGCACACATTTCTGTTTGTTTTTATCGCGCTGAAACTTTAAAATTATTTCGCCTCGTGGACATAAGTGGAAAGAACTGTTGCTGTCAGTCACACGGTATTATTCCCTGATTGTCGACAATGCCAAACTTTAATTAATTATTTTCACTCTGACGTCTGAAGGGCGCAAGGAGCAAAAGGGGCGAAAGGTAGCATACTTTTTTCTTCTTCTTCTTCGGCGCCGACTTTGGATAATCCGAAGGACGAATATTAGAAATGCATTTTGATTGACTTGCGCCTCTTATTAAAGTCCAATTAAGCTCGTTTCGGAAAATTAATAAAAATCTAAGCGAATTTTAAGGCGCGACAGTTTTAATTGTAATTAAATATCAAAAATCCCAGCCGTGACAGGATAATGAATGAATGAATGAATAAGAATATTGTGCGCGAAAAAATTGTTTTAAACTTAAAACACATTCCATCGTAAATATTTAAGCTAAAAACTTCCCCTGGCGCGTCCAATATGTATGGCCTTCTTTTTAAAAAGTAAAGTTAATGTCAAGGGAGGGTTGCGCGCATTGTGCTGCCAAACTTTCGAAATAAATGGCCAGCATTTAAAGGTAGTTATATATAATATATATTACCGCGCCGGTGCAAGTATAAAGATATAAAACAAAGTGCGTGCGACGGTTTTTTTCATGCGCCAAGGGTTGAAAGGATCGAGAAGATATGAGATATGCAATGTCCAGAGCGGAAAAAGCGAAGGGCGCCAAGATAAACGGCCGGACCTTATAATATGTATACTACCCCAAACCCCCAAGCCTATTTTAACACCTCCCAAATGTGGAAATAACTTTAAAGTAACATTTATTACAGACTTGACTCGCGAATAAAGTAAACTAGTTAGGTGGCTAAGGATGGTTCGCACGAGTGGCCCGCGAACGCACGACTTCCGATTAACTTCGGTAAGAAACGAATCTCATTCTCGTGAGCAGTTAAGGGCTGCGGGATGGGTGACACGTACGAGGGAAAGTTGACTAGTTCGTCTATGACCAGGACAGCGGAACGGAAACGAAAATAAGAGAAACTCACTTCACACCCCTGCAAGGATTGATGACATATTGTCGTCATCAGGGCGTTATTGAGTCGCGCTCCTTAGTGTCATCGCTATTTGTCTTGTTAGTACAAGTTTCCAGACGCCGGAATAAATTGCAATATTAAACACCACCACCACCAGACCCACGTTTCGGGAATGTCATAATCAAAGGGGGTATCACCCCACTCACATACGCACACAATGACCGTAAGTAAAGTTAATCTACTTAGGAGTTAATTGAACTTGAGGAGACAACGTTGTATGGGCTTATAATACACGGGTACACTAACAATCTGACCTCTTCTATCGAAATTGCGTGCCCGCATGCCGGGGCTTACTTATGAATTGCGACCTTGTTTGCCATGTTTGCTAAACAGGAAGCGGGCGAAACATTACAGGGGAGTCAGTTTACCCAAAAACCGGGAGGGCTAAAATTTCTTAATGCATCGATAAATGCAATCGGCGAATGTATACACGAAAAGAAAGGAGTTTCCCGGCGCTGGGCAAACAATGCCTCAATCAATCCGTACATAATTAATGCCAGCGCTTGGGATAATTGTTTTTTATTGCCAACGCAGCAGTCGGGCAGGCTGGCAGAATCGATTGTAATCAATTAAATATTTTGCGCGCTGGAATTTATGCAAGTTTGTAGTAGTTGTATGAATTGAATTTGCGCACAATGCCCGCAATGTAATTGAAACCTCTTGGTATCTGAAATCGCAATTTCCACTCCGTATTGTAATCACCGACGAGGTCCTTTGAGCCGCCCGCATACGCAGGCCTCCGGGCGGCTACGGCTGACGTCCGACACCAAAGACGGAAATGTGTAATATGCAGCTGTGCCAAAAGTGACACTTTTTGTGTCCTCGCAGAACAAACAGCAGCAGAATTGAAAGCAGCCAACAATAACAGCGCACAAGAAAGGCGCGCGCGCCGCTAGAAAAACAAACCTTTGTGCCGGAAAAATGTATTGCTGCATTTGGAAAATGCAGGGAGGAAAACACAAACGATGCTTGTTGAGCCGCTTACACACAAAACACGCACGTAAAGTGTGTTTGGACAACGCTAAGAGATTGAGTTTCCGGTATTTACCTCAAGCTGTATTCTCGTCTATAAAAATATTGAAGCTGCAATTGGCGTAGTTACGTGTTTGCGTAAAAATTAACGCACACCGCACATTAGTTCCGCTTCGGCGAAATGCCGAATGATTGCCGGAGATTATACACGAGGGTGTCGTTGCGTAAACGCGCGACGTGAGCACGTCGCGATTAAGAAACTTTTCCTACTTAACTTGCACCGCCGGCGGAAAAGTCGCCGCGCACAACAACCGCCGGCGTCAAATTAACACGAAACGACCGCGCATTATTTATCTAAACAGCCGCGGTTCTACAACGCAATTAAACCGAAATAAAAGAACCGCCAGCCACCCCAAAAGTTTCTTATAAATCCCAAATGGCATAAATAATAAAGCAGGGCCATCGACGACTAACAAGCGACAGACGAGTTGAAGAATTGAAGGGGTGAGAAAAAAATTCGCCAAGTCGCAAAGAAAAGAACGCGCGCGTCTAATAAAATTAAAAGGTAGTAACCATTTTAAGAACCATTAACACGGAATGACACTTGATGAACCCTTTTAGCGGCGGCGGGTGCACGGCCCGCTCGAAAAACCTTATTATACGCTTTCCGTTTGCTCACCCTCGGCTGAGATAATGCGCTGATATGAAAATGAAGAGGAAGAAAAAATGCTGCACGTTGCCGGAAGTTACCTTCTTCACCCGTTGCTTGTCCTATTAGTATTTTATATAGCGTTTAATAGCGAAATAAAAATAAAACATTACGCGCGCACGTGTGATTTAAATTTAGCCGCGCCGCATGAAATAATTTCGCGTCCTCGAAATCCCGCAGCGCGCGCGTTTTATTGTCGCCATAATAGTTGTCGTGAGTGCGAGTGTTGTTGTTTGTTTGCATTTCGTAAATATGTTTAAACAAATAGCACATTCAAGTGCTCGACGAAGGTCGTCGACGCATTTTTTCGTTTTGTATCGTGTAAACACTGCGCCAACAAATAGTGCGCGCCTCGCTCGCGCGAACAAACAGCTATTAATACATTAATATATTGCGTTTGGATTTGCACGCTTAATTATGAATAAATAATGTCAACGCTTTACGAGCCATAAACACAAATCACAACAAATGAATGTGCGCCCCAATTAATGTCGGCGACGTCGTCAATTTAATTATACTCGGCGATAAAGAAATGGTCAATTGAACAGGACATTCGAGATGTTTTTCGGAACGTGGTCGAATGCACAAGTTAACGATCGCCGCGCGTCCGCACCCTCCGTGCTTCGGTGGCGGTGCGGCAATAATCGTGTTTTGCTGAGTGGGCGAGAAGCGTAAAAGTGTACCTTGGGATTTGACGGCTGTGTGTAGCAAAAACAAGCACACTAACCACCAACATTCTTCATTCGGTGGATATTAGTGCAAGACAGAATTCAAATTAAAGTCAAATTGGCAATTCGGTAAGTTTCTCTCCAAGTTGCAAACTGCAAACGTGTGTGAATGTTTGAGCTAACAGCGCGAGATTCTCTCTCATTGCATCATCATCTATCAAGTTAAGTTGCATGCATAATGTTGTGTACTCGTGTAAATTCTCGGCGCGCTCACATCGCATCGGCATAAATCATCAAACTTTGCGCGCAGCGAGTGCTCGCCGTGTAATTTATTTCGCACCGTTCGCAAACTCGTGCGCAGATTCGAGCGCACACAAACTTTGTCGACTTTTCACTTTGCGTGTGTGTTTTGTTGCACAAACGAATAGAAATAAAAGTGCGTATAGTCTTTTATGACCTTTTGACTCTTTTGGTTTGTAGATTTGTTGGCAGCCTTTTGTGTATCACCTTTACAGCGCGGCGCACACCCCCGCAGCTCCTTTGTATTTTATTCGTGTCACGTGCACATGCAAAACGTTTATAGCCATGTGCCAGTGGATTCTTTCAGAGGCGAAAATAAATGCGTGTAACATATATTAATCCGGTTTTGCTTGCCGATTATACCATTACACCAAGATGGGAAGGCATTAAAACGAAGATAACTATATGTCCTTAATTGGGGTGTCTTACCCTTGCGTCAAATATTTATTACTCGAATCGGCCGCATGTTATTCCCCTTGAGTCGGAATTCGTAGCTACTTCAGTCGGTTACTTATGAGCACAGGTACGAGTTACGCGCGTCGCGATATTGCCGCCGCCGCCGCCGTCAACCTCATCAGTTATTCTCTTATTTAGCATCTCGAGGATAATTCATTTAGCGCGTCGCGCACCGTATCGCCCCAACAACAATTACAATTAGAGTAACACAAAAGCGACAAGAAGAGTCTACCTTTTTCAGACGGTGCGCTTCAGCAGGCAAAGGATTGCCGCTCCCCTCAAATCAAGATTGCGGCACAACATAATTATAACACAAAAGTCTTGCGGGCGTAAATAAAATATGATGGTGTTTAAAATTCACTATCCCCTCTCGATGCTGCGGAACATGGTAAATCAGAAGAAAAGTGCTAAACATAAACCCATTAAACGCAAATGAATCACCCGCCAGGCAGCAGGCCGGAGGAAGAAAACAAAAAATCCCTCCGCCGGAAAAAGCGGCGCTTAAAGACCGCAAGAGGGTCTGTTAATGCGCGTCGCCTTTTCGTCGGCAATAAAATTAGTATACCTATCGTACGGCGTGGGTGTAGATGGCGATGGCATGCTGTGCAGACGTCAGCACGCGGTGCGGAGACTTTTTGATAAGCTCCGAGGATCGCCCCTCGGCCTCGAGCTGTAAACAAGCCGGTGGTGCCGGCAGCGGTGGTTGTGTCTGCCCTTCCGACCGCAATCAATAGCCATCAATAGCCTTCGATTACACGACCACGCTTTGGCATGTTATCTCCTCACAAACTCAACCAAACACCAAGATTTCATATTTTTCCATATTGCAAGTGCAATATTTTCATTTTCTTGTAGCATATATTTACTGCTTATTCAGCAGAACCAGCGATAATGCGAATACATCGACTGGACGTAATGAAACAGACACATGCGGAATCTTCACGCATCCATCTTGACCACACCGTATCTATTCTCTTTTTTGTGTCCGCAACAAATCGCCAACATAAACCTTATGATGGCCGTATGTTATCGCTGCGCCAGAGGGTGGAAAAAAGACACACAGCACGTGGCAGGAGGCACATCGAAGTGCTTCGAATTGTGATTCGAAATAAAGTAAAATAAAAGAGCCAAGAGCCTTAATACCCCACGAGATTCAACTCGCGCGATTGCGGATTACGTAATCCAGTGCGCTGGCGGCTGCGTGGATAAATTGTACTCGGGGCAAATAAAACAAAAGCGAAGAGGCGACGCATAAACGAAGCCGCGCGCTAACTGTACTGATAGGTGTCTCGTCGTTAAGGCCCGCATTTAAATAAAACCCAAGGAGGTGCCTGCCGGATATCGACAGTTCGAGCCGAGGGTGGGATCCAAGCGCAGGCAGTTTATCAGCTCGCGTTCAATCAGGAATCGCACGTTTAGCGGGAAACAATAGCCGCTTTCTTCTCTTTGCTTAAACGCTCTCTGCTTCTTTATTTCGCGGTAGGAGCAACCTCCCTTCAGTCTCCTGCTTTATCCCGCCGTCTGCCGGCATTCGCTTCCACATCGATGCGCACGTAAAGTAAGAATAATGACATTAAACTCATTAAAGTGGAATAAGGTGGTCGTAGTTTTGATTCATTTGCGAAAATGTTAATATTACTTATTAGGATTTTTATTTTTGAATTGTGGCTTATTTCGTGTGCGGTGATCATTGCGCACTTGACTTGCGAGTGTGTAAAAACGGAGGGTGCAAAGAACGAGGCGATTACGCTGCGCCCCGTGAAGGAGATGTGATTGCGATTCCCCAGGCGCTATTGGCTTCATCTATCGATACGTATGGGGTGTGCAGGTGCGAAATACTTGCGTTTGCAACACAGTCAATTCAAAAGAAGAAAGAATTTTTAATTTTGGCGAAATTCGCATTCACTCCGCCGTGATACGATGCAGATTATTGCAAATTTATTACGGGCCGCGAAAAGGTGCTCGAGGAAGAGGTATGGCAAGCAGCCAGAATACAAATGCGCCCACTCGACCCTCCAGACTTTGGTTAGCGCCGCGCAAAACTCCCGAAACTCGACGTCGCGATAATCCAGCTAATAGAATTGGCGGCGGCAGCGGCGGCGGCTGCTGTGACTGTGACTGAACGCACACATGCCGTCCTGTCTTAGTCAAATATAGTAAGCTGACTGCTATATCTGTACGAACATAAAAGCGGGGCCGATTATAATCATAATCATTAAGCTGAAAGGCGCGACGCATTCATCCAACAAATTGTATTTTCCGACAGCTTTAAAATTTCCTCCACGCGCAAAATAAGCCGATACACGCGAGCAGAAGTAGAAAGAAAGAGTGAAGGAAAACCACCGATGGCGTTCGGCTCCAACGCCGCCGCCACCGCCGCTCCTCCAGTCGCGCCGCAATCAAACGATAAATCAGCAGCGAAGCGCGAATGACAAAATGCAAATGATGCTCCGTTAAAGCGACACAATAAGCTGCCGAATACATCAAAACAATTCATTTCACGGCCCGGCGGCGACCAAGAAAAATTATAAGGGTATTTTCTTGCTTACTACGCCTGCTGGGGTTTCATTGACCGTGAATATTGTCCGTACGCACCATGTGTGCATATGCATTCGAAGGAAATTAATTTTCGAAAATTAATCGCCAGCAATTCCTTACCTCGCGCCTCACGTTTTGTTCCAATTTGTTCCGACGGTTTTCCGCTCGTTTTCCATCCATTTAACTCACTCGCACGCTGACCGGAAGGGGTCAGTCCGGCTTTCATTTAAATGCGCGCCACCCTTAGATGAGTAATACGATCGGATCCGACGATAATCGCCGTGCGCGCACATCTTGCGAGATAAAATTATTTCAATGTAAAATATTCTGTGTTTCTGACACTAGTGACAGTTACACATTTACGATACGTTGCTTCCTTTCAAATCCACCCCCATAACCTGAGCCAGTTTTGAAAAAAAAAGCAGCAGCAGCCAACACTCGAACGCAGAAATTTAAAGCTGCTACTCTTAACATTCTTTTCCCTTCGCTGGAATGAAGACCACTCCAGAGGGCTGAGTGTGCGAGGTGGTTGATTTAGCATTCCTCGCACCAAAGGGTAAAAATAATATCGCGCCCTGCACGCCAGCCACTTTAGTTTTGTATTCGAATATTTAATTTATTCGAGGGTGTGAAAGGTTTTCCGTTTGCTCTCGCCAAATTGAAAACACAGTTCTGCCCAACAGATATACCTATATAAGCTTGCGGATTTCCGATTCCTGATGAATTATAGACCCAATGCTCTCTCGCAAAAAAGAAACACAACTCGAAATCCATCCCTGCGCGCACGGATCACCTTCCGATACATTGTAGGCATGTTTTAATCATTCCCCAGCGCGCTTTTTATTTGCCCCCGTCTGGCAAAGAAATTCAATATCCATCAGCAGCATCTCACCCCTTGTGATGTCGTGTGCAAACTTAAAACTTTCATGGGCCGGTCTCCGACGCATTTATTACGTCGGACACACGAACACACGATAGGCGTATTCTTGGCCATCTCTTCATTTACCTAATCGAGCAGGAACATGCGCTAAGAATCGACAAGGAACGTCACGATGTGGCCATTTCCATGCGAATTGACCGAGGGGTGCGGAGGAATGAGCGTCTTCGACTGCCAACCGTAATTAACACAATGTAATTAATTCAATTAAAGCCGCGCGCGGCTGCGATTTATTTCGGGCGCGGAAAACAGCAGTTTACAGCATTTGCGCGCTGAATACATCTTATGATAATTAGCAATGCATGATAAATCACTTGGGGAATCTTCCTCTTCCGAGTGGCGAATAAATGCTGAAGCACACAGCGGCGTAAATGCGCTAATAGCATTTACATAGGATAAACAAAGCCTACTATTAATCTTATGTACTCGACGAGAGCTTTCCCGTGCTGGGAGAGCTTCAAGGAGCGAGATACAGACACAGATACAGAAACGGATAATATTCTATATCGTGTCATCAATCTTGCAGCAAATGTAACAATAAAAACAGGCTAAATACGTCTCTGTGGATTTTTGCACCCAAAAGTGCCAATATCTTTTATAAACGATCGTGGAAAATTGAAGATTTCCGCAATAATAAAAAACACCCTCAATGGGTGCTTGCGCGACTGCGTCGGACTGCAGCGGCCATAAAACTATCGCCCCTAATGAAATATCAAACTTTACAAGCGCAAAAATAAGAATAACAATTGTCATCTTCCTCCAAAACACAATTTGGTCGCTTTGCATTCAAAGTTTGCTACGTGGTGCTTAAGCGACCGCACCTGTTACAAGACGTTGATGACGCGCGCCGCACAATTAGTGTAATGGTTACTTAGATATCTGTCATTACGCCGAGACGTCCTGGATGCGCCGCCGGCGCTGCTAATTGCATCAGGTTGATTACCAAAGCGTGTTTATTAAAGGGTTTCTACCCCTGGAAGGCGACACACACGTGGTGAATCGATTACATTCGCATTCGAACATCGAAGTGAAGTTAAAACTAAAACTCATTTGGCGTGCAACTGCGCGCGAATCTGGCAAGAAAGTTGTGTGTGTGTGTAAAAACTAGCCCCGACACTTTGCGAGCACTTGATCAGTGAGCGTTCACGGTCGATTGCCACCGCATCCGGGGTCCTTTTACCGGGCTATTTGCTGGAAATGGAAAAACTCGCGCGCGCCCAAAAGAAAGAATACAACCAAAACCACTTATCCACTCGTCCGTTGAAGGAACGCTGCCACTCGACCGCACGATATACTCACTCCCTTATTGTGCTTCGACACGTGAATCACATCTTTATACGAACAACTTGCGAGCAAAGATTTCCGTCTTGGTCCATGAGGTGTGACGTATTATGTGAAATATTCTGTATTTGCATATCAATGTTTACACAACAACAAACTGACCAAAAGCTCGTTAACGGGCTTGAAATCATTAACGAAATATTAAATCCCTGAAAGCCGGAAAATTTGGGCGCGCGTGCTGATTTACTTAACAGCTAAGCAACGCTCACCCTTCAGTTGTCTACCTTTATGCGTATTAAAATGACTTCATAATTTGCATTGCGGCTTAGTGTACCGGTGTAAAAAGGGGACGAAGCTGCTTTCCGTGTTTTCCTCGTAAAGACGCATCGCGATACAAGGCGATTCTTGTATCTTTTTCGCTCGCGCACAATAATTAACGCCAGCGCGTGTTCTTACCCTTTCGTTGCCGCCTCCGCCGCCGCCAAAACCGCTACAAGGGTGGTTGTCGCCGTGGTTATAAAGCGGACGGTGCAACCGGAAGTTTGCTCTTTTATAACGTTTATAAATGAGGTAATATCCGCTCGCCCTCACCTGCTGCATGTTGTAATCTCCCGGTAATAATTAAAAACAACGCTCGTTTTGTCATTTTCTTATTTCTCAACAAAATGAATGCAAAACGAAAGCTTAAACTAGATGATTTCCTCGTAGCAAATTTCTATGACGTTTGAAAACTATTCGCGCCAAAAAAAATCTCGGTTATGTTTTGTTTGCCAATTCATGTTAGGCAACAAATTTTACAGAAACAAATATATAAATTTATTTATTTATTTAGACAAAAGTAGAGTATTTACTTAATTTTAATATTATCTAAATTAATTGAAATAATGTTTCATATACATTTAAAAGATTTATTTATAATTTTAGGTGGCATTTTGAGCAATCATGCTATGCAACCAAAACATCTTAGAAAGCAAGATGGCGCCGGCGTACAATACTGTTTCGTTATTTGCAAGGATTGAAGCTTCACAAACAGACGAAATGGAACTTGAAAAAGCGTATTGTTTGTGTGGTTCGCGGTACGATCCAAACGTGTTCATGATCCAGTGTGATGTGTGCAAGGACTGGTTTCACAGCGGGTAACAATTTGACAATTTCATCGCTTCATTTTCATACAATACACAAAACTTTCTTATTCTAACCTATACGCTTTTTATTTGTTTATTTCTTTGTTTACCAACAACCACAAATAATTCTTTCACATTCCAAACAACTAATTGCTTTTGTTTTAGATGCACGGGCTTTCAAGAACAAACAGCGCCTGAAATAGACAAATATCACTGTCCCAGGTGTGCAGATGACTATGGTCCATCACAATGTAACAAACAATCATTTTACACAACTATAAAAGTGCTAAAACATTAGTTTGCAGTCAAGCCATACAAGAATTTCCACAGACATGAATACTGGGAGGAGAATGCCAACCACAAGCCAGTACAAACAGGCACAGTCACCTTTATAAAAGAACTCCGAGCAAGACACTTCAATAATGCAGATGAGATTGTGATACATCTTAAAGGACACATGCTGAATGAGGCATATCTCATGCAGCATGGCTTTGATGTGCCACTGGTGATTGACAACAAGGAAGGATTGGATATGATTGTGCCACCAACAGACTTTACTTTATATGATGTTGAGAATTATGTTGGTGGTGACCATGAAATGGATGTGATTGATGTAGTTAGGCAGTCAGATTTGAAGATGAAACTGACTGATTTTGTTAAATATTTTTATTCAATGAATAGAACTAAGGTTTATAATGTTGTTAGTTTAGAATTTTCTAAAACAGGGTAAGAATTTTGTTATAAAACACATAAAATAACAACATTTTCACTTGTAAATGTTCTAGGTTGTCGAAATTGGTCGATGCGCCTTTGGCTGCACGCCAACTGGACTGGGCGAATGTAGTATGGCCGAAAGAATACGCCTTCGATCAGCTTTGTGTGCAAAAATATTGCCTCATGAGCGTGAAAGACTCTTACACAGATTTCCACATAGATTTCGGCGGAACAAGCGTATGGTATCACGTACTTAGAGGACAGAAAATCTTCTACTTAATAAAACCGACACCCGCCAATCTCACACTCTATCAGCAGTGGATGACGTCGAGTAATCAAAGTGAGACATTTTTCGGTGATCAGGTCGATCAATGCTTTAAATGTGTGCTGAGCGCTGGCCAAACAATGATGATACCAACCGGTTGGATTCACGCTGTTCTCACACCTGAGGATTCCTTAGTTTTCGGCGGGAATTTTCTCAATAGTTTAAATATTTCCATGCAATTACAGTAAGAATTACTGACACATCATATTTCTATTAGTGTACCATCTGCTTCTAGGATTTACGATATAGAAAAGAAGGTAAAAACGGCTGTTAAGTTTTTATACCCGTTTTTTGAGACGATTCATTGGTTTGCCGCTCAAAAAATGCTCAGCCAAATACAGAAACTGAATGCAGAAGGAGGTAAATGTCCAGATTCTTTATTATCAGGGATTAAAACACTTGTGACGTATTTAAAATCATGGAATACGAGCACAGACAAAGATGTAATAAATGTTTGCATGTTTCCAGTGGACATTTTAATAACAAAGTGTTTTAGATGATTGTAACATCGAAGGATCAGATTCCAATGGGAATAAGTGTTGCTAAATTGTTTAAAGACATTTCCAAGGAGGTGCGGACAGCCGAGAGACTTATAAACACCTTGAATCCGCCAAAACCAGAACGCGAATCGAAACGGGCACGTAAACGACCGATAAATAAAGATTTCGTTGATTTTCCTTTCAAGAAAACGTCACTAGATGTAAATAAACTAAAATTAAAGTTGATATAGTAGTTTATATGAGGTACATTTTAGTTTCTTGAAAAATCTGAAGTAATGCCAGTGAAAACCGTAAAAAAAGCAGCGCCAAAACCTCGGGTACGACTGCCACCGATAAAATCTCCAGAAAAGAAGCCAATACCGTATTTTATACCACAACAAGACATGCCAGAAACAGCCACAGCTGTGCATCGAGGTGGAACTGTTTTAAAAATTAAACTGGCGTAGGTTTTTCAATAATAATTTGTGTATGGAGATTAATGTTTGTTTTTAGAACAAAGGATATTATACCAATTATGGACAATACCACAATAAATCCACAAAAGTCCATTTATGATTTTAAGGATGACGATTCACTTGATGAATCGATGCATTTATACATCGATGAAAGTCCACAACCTAAAAAGAAAAAATCCACGGTTGATTGGTCGCAGAAAATGCTTGTTGATGAAGATAATCGAGCAAACGGAATAGAATCTCTTTTAAAGGCTTCAGCTTTAGCGACGAAATTCATAGACACGTAAATGTCATCTATTTAAAAATAGATTATTATCTAATACAGGTATATTCGGTTTTAGTAATGATCAAGGTAGAACATCTCCATCAACACAGGAAGCCATTGCTGGGATGTTATCAATCAGTCAGACTTTTGTTCAACCGAAGAAAACAAAAAGTAAAAAACGTGTCAGTGATCAGAATTTACTGGATGAAGAAGAATTGCATGACGTGCACCAGGATGAAGATTATAGTATGTTAATTGTTTGTAATTTTGAGTAAAATTGATTAAAATTTGTTATTTTTTTTAGTTTACCCATCGATTGAAGACGATGATATATACAATCCAATGGGTATTGATCAATCATGGAGTCCTCGTGCTCGTGTTGGGCCTCTGCTGCCCAAAATGAACCGTCCTGCCCGCGAGGGCACCAAGAAACAGGCTGTGGAGAAAGTACTCGAGGCAGCTGCAAAGAGATCACCTTCTTCGGCAAATAAAGTAACAACAAAACACACCAGCTAATAAAACAATAAATATAGCTTTATTTTCAGAGTGCAAAACGAAATAAAAATCGGAGGAAACCCAAACCACCGAAATTGTTATTAGTAGATAAACAAATACCAACGACGAGTATTCCGATTGTACCTGGTCCTTCGACACAATTACCAGCGACGCCAACAACACCACGTAAGTCTATTTTTAAAAATTTCTTTAGGTTTGTGTAGTTATTTGAAATAATAACACGCAAACATTGCAGAAACACCTACGACGCCACGAAGTAAAAAAGGTATGAAAACAGCGAAACAACGCTTGGGTAAAATCCTCAAGCTGCACAAAATGAAGCATTGATTCATTGATAGCTCAATTTACTATAATTTTTAATTTTACGAGATGTGTTCATTTGAAAGCAGAATATTGCTAGGTTAAAGTTTAACTTTATCGGCTAAGTTTAAATAATTTATTGTTATTCTCCCACTATTATTGCCGGTACGAACAAAATGGTTAGTCAACAAATTCCAGTATTATTAAAATTAATTGCAATCGTTTCTTCTTTTCCTCAACTCGCTATCGCTGATTATTTGTATGGCATTCCATCTTTGCACTTGGTAAAACTCGACAAAAACTGGGAAAATGGCAGAAAAGTTTTTGGTTCTTCTGTGATTGTTGCAAAATGAAATTTTGCAATTCTATGCGTATAGTGTTCTAGTTCAATATTGGTAACTTGACATCACACTTTTTTACTTCGACTATTGCCTATTGAATTGCGCTAGATGCAATATGTAATTAAATAATTGACTAGATATAATGTACAGATTCGTATCTATAGATTATATTTGATAACGGATGGTTTTTGTAGCTTTATTAAACATATGTGTCGTGGATTTTATCAGTTTATTAATGCTGATTTCGTTGTTCACATAACATTTTCACTCTTCATAAATAAATAGCGATTTATTTTGATATATGCAACTTGTTTGAACAGGTCTGCAACACGCATGTCCGTCTTCTCGCGCCTTATCATCCCCTTCCCTCTAGGTTATAACAAACATGCAAAATAATTCTCAGTGCGGTTTGCGGTTCGGGAAGTAAACAATCGAATATTCTGCGATATTTTATTGTAAATGCATCTGTCTGGTACATCAACATTAGTTTTTTGTCTCATTTATTAACAGATAATTGATTATTGTATTTAATAGTCAATATGTGTCTCCAAGCGTCGGTAGGCAGTGCTATACGGTAGAATTTCAATTGTTTGTGAGTGTGTTGTGTGTGTGTGTCTGCTCTGAAAAATCTTCAACTTGTAAGTAAAACACAATCATTGTTTAAGTTTACGCGTTCATTTACATTCATGTTACAGTTAGATTGAACTCGGCGCATTTGAAGTATAAGAGATTTCCACTTCACCTACAAGTAAGTGACGTATATTTAAGCAATCGAACGAAACTCAAAACCCAAACGCAAAATGGAAGACTATTCTGCACAGATACTAACTCGTCTAGATTTCGTTACACATCACAAATGATAATAGAATTTGGTTGTAAATCGAAAGTCAATTCCTATGGTGTATTTTATTACATCCTCTGCATCCATGACACAATTGTTTTTAAAGTAGATATCGTTGGCAACAACTTATCGTCGTATATTGCATATTACATATCCGCTTATTTATCGGCTACGTTTATCATCTAATCGCTTAACTAGGTTTCATTTTGTTTTCCTTTCAATATATAGTTTTTACTTTTATACTTTATACAAGTAGTACAAACGACTTTATTCATTATTCTTCCTTTGTTCGCGTATTAGCTGCGTGTTATCGGTATTATATTTTATGTACAAAGTAAATTAAGTTTTTTTTTTTTGGTGTCACTAGATGCCTGTAAACTGTAAATTTACGTTTTCATACGCCAGTTAATGTTGTGGGCGCTACGATTAGTGTTACAATTTGACAATAGAATTATACATACAGTTACATATAATAACTTATATGCGTTACGGTATAACACTGCCCAAAATTGAAACAATATCTTTCTTCTAATCTAACAAATGACAGTGTTGCTCGCTTGCTTCCATCAATTTCTTTGCGCAACTAGTGACGGTAAGAACCTGATAGCGTAACTTTGATGGAAGCGCCCTAGTTTTATTTTTATTTGTTTTTTTCTTTTATTAATTACATAACAATATCGTCGTTTTTGAAAACAGCGCTGTGTATAATCGCGTTTTAACAACTTTTATACCAGTTTTATTTTATTTTTATATTAGATTTTATTATTATTTATTATTAATATTTAATGTTTGTGTGTTTGTGTTTTATCGGGTTACTTTATTTATTATTCCGGTATTAATTTTTAGTCTCTCTAAAACTTAAACTTACACGTAATAGTTAGATGGCAATTGTTCCGTTTATTCGCTCTTTTTGCATTGAAATTTATTCAAAATTGTTAACTGAATAGATCGGGTTTTAATTTATTGTTTGTGGGACGATTGTCACTCGGCTAGTCAACCAATTTGTTACGTTTTTTGCGGGTTTTTACACACGAAAATAACGAGAAAACATAAATTATTTGAATGTTTTCGGTCTGCTTTTTATCTTTTACCATAACTAGTCGTAATATTGATCGCTCCGTATCATTAGTAGTAAATTTAATAATATTTTGGCATTGGCATTTGATTGATTATTATATTTTAGTCAATTCAACTAACGAACGCGCGCCTCGTGCGAAGACAAGTACATTATTTGTTTTGTTTTTTTACATCTCAGTTCATTTTTTGGCCACTTGACGATTTTTTTTCTTTGGTGGTTGCGTTCTCGCATTGGAAGCGCGTGTGTGATTATTTCGCTTATCGGTTGTGGTGCAGGAAGTGCACTCGGCATCGATCTGTCGGGGCGCGAGATAAAGAAAGAGATTGACGCGCGCGGCGCCGTATGACCCACTTGCTGCGACACTGCGCTTACTTTCCGCGATAGATTTCGATGATGCGATCTTGATCCACGTACTCGAAGATGTGTGGTGCGTCCATGAGGATACCGACGGTGCCGGCCGTCGTCACAATGAAGAACATGTACAGCTGGAGTCTGTCGATCACCATCGCTACGTATTTCCAGTCTTCGCGTGTCTGAAATTCATTTTTTTAAATTGACATTATCATCACCCATATGGGTTTCACCTACTTGTATATAAAGATCTTCGTTGCGTAAGTGTTCGGCGATGAATTCGACCGCTTCCGTCGCTTTGGACGCTTCCGGAGAGAGTAGTATTGAATCGGAGGACTCACTTTCGCGTCGACAGCTTTCCGGGCCGACGCCGACGCCTATATCCGAATTGAGTTTGCGATTGATCTTGCAGTTGGGATGATGCAGGTCGGATAGCTCCATCACCTCTACCTTGCTTTGCGATTCGATGGAACTGTGGGTCAAACAAATCAGGCAAAGAGTTAGAAAGTTGTCTGAATAAGTTTTGACATGTCTGCGGACCTTATGTGTTTGGGAATGTCTGCTGGCGAACCGTAGGGATGAGGAGGGACGCCCATTCCGGGCATCTCCATCATCCATCTGAGGCGTGTTTTTCTCGGTCGTTTCATCAGTAGCATTGCTGGCAGATAATTGAGGAATACCGAGCGGATCCACGAAGGCATTCTGGAAAGCAATGAAAAGATAGTGAGATATACTGCGAAGGGGCACACCTAGATAAGAGAGAGAGAGGATCTAGGACCTGCTCTTCTTTTCTCCCTTATTTTTTTGAGTCTTTGTTATCAGAAAATATAATAAATACCTGTGGGTTCTTGGCCCTCTGAAATTCCAATTGATGATGACCACCGTGACGAGAATACTGACAGTATTCATAATGAAGGTAAACAAGAGATACTTGGCGATGAGCGGCAGCACGAGCGACGTGGGCGGCAGGATCTTCGATACCAGCAAGAGGAACACAACCAGTGACAGCAAAATACTAATACCCAACGTGACCTTTTCGCCAGCTTCCGCCGGCAGGTAGAATACCAGCACGCAGAGGAACGAGATGAGCACTGTCGGCAGGATCAAATTCACCGTGTAGAAGAGTGTCTTGCGGCGGATAATAATATAGAACGTGATATCCGTCTCAGTAGGTTGGTTCCCTTCGTAGATGTTCAAATAAGCGGGTACTTCTATAATATCCCAGGTACCAGACTTCCAGTAATCAGAGAGATCAACAAAGTTTTTGTTGTTGTACAGGGCCAGTGAGACCTGGTCTCCATTAAAGGTCCAACTGCCAAATTTCATGATACAGGTCTGCTGGTCAAAGGGAAAGTAGGTGACGTCAATGGTGCAAGAACTCTGGTAAATAGCAGGTGGGACCCACAGTACTTCTCCGTTAGGGTATATCAACACATTGGACTTGTATCGCACCTCGTAGTTACCATCAGCACTAAAATGGTAAAAAATCAGTATTTTGGGGTTGATTTTAATTGGAGATATTACTTATTGAAGAGGACAATATCTGGCTTCCACACTTTATCGGGCGGGAGACGTAGCACTGCAATTCCGCCATAGTCTGCTTCATCCCACTGCAGCTGGTAGTCGTTCCACACTAGTCGCAACCAGACGTTCGACTTCATGATTTGATTCTTCTCGTTCTGATCGCAATCGGGGAATGTGATTGATGTAAAAATTTTACGACTGGGCTTTTACGATTACTTACCACGTTGATGAGCTGCACGAAGGCGAGCCCGAAACGCACGTCGACCTTTTCGGTCATGTTCTGCACGGGCCGAATCAATTTATTGTAGCCTCGGAAGAGATCTCTCACAAGGCGTTCTTCATCTTCAGAACATTTTCCTAAAAAAACGCAGTGTGACCTAATTAAACCACATTCATTCAAACCCAAATAGGGCAAACAGGATTTTAGTAGGAAATTGATATTTTAATCAACTGCAGGGATTAAAGCGGGGATATTTTGGTAAAAGTGGGTTTACCATAGAACACGAAACCTTTCATGGTCTTTGTTACGGATCAGAGGGGAGGGGCTGTGTTTACATGTGGCAGTGGGTGTGCCCAACAGAGATACCACACATACACTACTAGAAAAAGGGTCCTAAATACTTTGGTCCCGTCAAGGACTAAAAATTTTAATGTTTTGGTGGTTTTTTTACACTTACCCGTGAAAACCAGTGCTGTAAGTAGCACAAGCAGCGACATGAGGCGCGAGCGACCCGCCGCCATCCTGGTTAAATTCTAAACCACTGGGTCAAACACCAAACCACCACACAACACACACGCAGCAATAATCATCCCGACATCCCACCGTTTTGTCCCTCACGACATCACCACCATGTCACCATGTTGAGCGTACACATCGCGCACACACCCTCTTCGCCATAAGCACCACCCACAGCTACAGACCCAAATATAATAGTTAAACCCACTTAACTAGCCCACGGCGTGTTAGACTTGCGACTTATTTACGTATTTATTTATTATCAGAAGGGTTGTTTTGCGTTTCGTGGATGTTGGAGCGATACGAGTGCGGTTTTACGTTCGGAGGGCAGCGACGACTCGCACGACTAGTGAGAGGCGGCAGGGACGGCAGGAAGCGCGTCGAGCGCCGCCAAACTGCGACACCACCCCCTTTATAATAAACTTGGTGTTTTTAACACTAGATGGCAGTATTTCAACGTATTGAGACTCAAGAGGGTCCAAACCCAAGATATTCATATCGATTTGCTCTCGAATCGTGTAGAAAACAGCAGCGCAAGCGTGCACGTGGTATATCAGGGCCGAAATAAGAACAAAACAACGCAACGTCCTTGTAACACTTTCATTTCGATCTAGTTTCCTGCAAAAGGGATGTTTTTCTATTTTTCTTTTCTCCAAAAAAAGCAAAGGGAAAAATTAAATAAACTACCCAAGAGATTAATTCATGTGTCATCATATTGCGGCATTTTTTTTACACGTCTTATTATTGTTTAATTCATATAATTCATTTTAACAAAGTACAATCCATTGGTTGACACGATATTACAACAATTTTTTCAATTTTTCATTTCATAGTTTTTTGCGATTTTTTTTTGTAATGTTCAGTAGAAAACAAAGCCGTCGCTTATAGTTTATTCATGTTGTTGTGTTGGTTTTGTCTGTTAACTTTTTCCTTCATCAATCTGTTTACAATAATTAATTTTTTTTGTTGCGGTTTTCTTCGGTAAACTCTGTTTGTGTGAGCGTGGAGGGTGGTTTTGCTTAGCTTTCAAAGTCACAATCGAATTAGGAAACTTCTTAATATACATAAAGAGCGAAATTTCTTAATTGACTCGAATTCAAAAGCGCAGTGCGTTTTTTTCTTCATCATCTTCTTGTTTTGTTCGTATTTATTTATTTATCCGTCCCGCTTTTGTTTCCGTTTGTGTGTTAGATAGATAGAGAGTTAGTTAGAGAGAGATAGAAGGAAAGGAGCGACCGTTATGGATTGTCGTTCTTTTTGTTTTTGTTTGTTCTTTGTTTTTGTGTGTGCGCTTGTTGTTGTTCAACTTTAAAATTCCTCATCAATCGTCAGTTACTTACAAGTTAATTCAGCTTATCATCATTTTTGGGTGGGAGTGAGGTTTGTTTTGGGGGCAGGGGGCGGGGTCAGAGGACGGGGGCGGGGCGCGCCGGGAGAGACGTTTAATCCTCGAATTTTATTTTATGTTTATTTATATAATAATGGAAATGCGAGATTCTCTTCTTCTTTTTTTTGTTTTGTGTTTTATTTTATTTATTAGTATTATTATTATTATAATATGAATATCATAGAAATAGATTTGTAATTTGTAATTACTCAATATACGAATTTTTAGTGCGCACCGTTTAAGTTAATTATTTTTCGGTTCTCATTATGCGCACGCCATCATTTTGTTCATATTAGTTGTGTTCATATGTATCTTTTTTTAATGTGGGTGCATTGAGAGGGGCGTGTCCCATGTGCCGGGCGGGGCTTGACCGAGGTGAGCGATGTTACTCCGCCCGGCAGTGGGAGGAGCACCCACGCAAACCCAGCTTCTATACACGTCGAATTATTCGATTCTTTCGTCGTTTTTTTTTGCTTTTTAGTAAAAATTTACTTAGTTTATTCACTTTTAAGGGCTGAGGGTTGGAAAGGAACGCTTTTAAAAATACATCATCATCGTTCATCTTAAAATTGCTTACGAAAAAATCATCGTCATCGTTTTGTTCTTGTTCTTGTTGTTTGTTTTGTTTGTTTGTTTAGTTAAGAGAGATAGATGACTTTGCTTATATCGGTGTCGACCCGTTTGACTTTCATTTATTGCAACTCGTATTGCGTATTGCTTTGACAGCATTTGACAATAAAACTTTTCATTTATAAATTTCAAACAATCGAAACGTAAACGCGAAAACCAACTAACGTTTTGTCTCTATAACAAGATATATATTGTCATGGCGTGTGACAGTGACAAGGTTTTCCAACTAAACCGTTTTCCGGTATCGACACGTGTGTGTGTGTGTGTGTGTGTGAGAGAAAATGGCCGCCCTTCCGGAAGTGGTAAATTCGGCGTCGAGTTACATTCCGCGCACGGTTTCTAGGAAAGATTTTTGAGCAACTTCCTTTGTTTCGCGTTTGACGTGCGTGTGCGAATGTTTTTCATTGTTTCATCCCGGCCAGGGCGTGCATGAGTTGTGTATGTGTGTGTGGGTGTGTTTCAATGTGTGGGTGTTAAGATTTTCGCCTTCATTTAAATGTCAATATAATTAATATTTGAGCATTGAGCAAATGTAAGCGAACGAACACACCAATCAAATGTTGTTTTCTTTCCTTATGCATCTATTATGACAACCTCACTTGTTTCACTAGTATCTCATTAATTCATTTATCGTTTATATCAATTCATAATTATCATTTACGTTTTTTCCTTGTTTAAATAGACTTGAATGTTTTACGGTGGCAAATCGGCCGCGGCGTCAGTATGGCGGTTGTCGCATCGGTCGACTTGCGCGAATAATCGATCAAACGAAATGAGCAGGAAAGCGCAAATAATAATTGTTTGTATTGATGTTTTGTTTTTAATTATCCTAACGATGTTTTAAAATGTTTAAATCCTATCGAGAAAAATATCCATCTACATGTCGTTTGTTTGAATACAAAAATGCCATTAACAATGTGTGAATTAACAATGCGCGTGCGCGCGACGCGCCGCCCACTGGAGCGATGGGCCTGCGCGTGGAAATAGTTGTTGTTGTTTATGCAACTGAAGTATTCTCGCGCACGTGCACGCCCACCGCCCACCAGCAAATCGGGTGCGTGGGCGTGCGCGTGGGGCGTGTGTTCTTTTTTGTCTTAAATCGCGTGCGTTATTTTCGTCGTCGTCGTCCTCGTCCCTCACTTTGTCAACTCAACATTTAATTTGATTTATCACAGTATGATTGTGTTTTAATATCCTAAAGAACACTATACAAAAAGAAAACACGCGTCGTTTTGTCATATCGTAATCGTAGGTAAATTCAGTAAGTTCGATACCTGCCTTATGTATTTTGTGTATAAAATCTCAACGTCGTCGTCCCCTGGGCGGCGCGCACGCACGCGCGCGCCAAACGGCTAGTGAGTGTGTTTGGGGGCGGGCGGGCAGGTGGGAGGGGGTCCGCTCCGGTTAGTTAGCTAAACGAAACTAAACACTAACTTCATCTTCATTTCGTCGATTTGTTTGGCAGCTAGTGCGCGTGTGCGCGTCGTACGAATCAAATGTAAAACACTAGGAAGAACCCAACGAAGGTGGCGGCGGCGGCGGCGGCGGCGGGCGCCCGGCTACGAGACGATGATGTGCGGCGCCGAGAAGAGCACCGCGAGCGTCGCGATGATCGTGAACAGGGTGAATATGATAAGGCACAGTCTGTCGACCACCATCGCCGCGAACTTCCAGTCGCGCGTCACGTCGGCGGCCTCGTCCTCCTTCCGCAGCTGGTCGGTGATGAAGCGGATCTCCTTCAGGATGAGGGCCAGCTCGTAGTCGGCGCTGAGGCAGGCGTGGTTGGAGACGAGCGATTCGTGCAATCGTCCACCGCCATTGCCGTTGTTCTCGTCCTGCCTGTAGACTGTTCGGAATAACGCAGCCGTGGGGAGCGGCGTGGGTGTACCAGCGCCTCGGTGATGATTATGCCGGAAGTCGTCATCTATATCGAGCACGTTCGCCAGCAGGCTCTTGGAGCTGCGCTCTTTCATCTCCACATCCTGGAACGGCTTCCCGCCGGAGCCCACCGATGAACCAGCGCTGCCCTTTGGGTAGTCGCACATACCCACACCAGGCCGGCTCATGCGCAGAATGCACGGCAGCCAGTAGAGGAACACAACTTTAATCTGCAACCCACACACATTATAATATCTAGTATTAAACCCACCCACCCATAGTCATATCTTACCCAGGTAGACATCTCGTGGGTATCGGCGTTGCGATGATGATAGTTGAGGATGAGAATGGTCGAGACCACCGAGGAGGCCACCATGAACATGATGCAGTTGAAGTAGGTGCCCAGCAGTGGTACGGCGTCAGAGGTCGCCGGCATCGTCTCGGCGACCATGTTGAGGAACACGGTGAGCGACAGCAGGATGGTCACACCCAGCGAGAGCTTCTCGCCGGAGTCGGGCGGCAGCGTGAAGCCCAACACCGCCATCGACGCAATCAGCACACACGGCACGATCAGATTGAAGAAGTAGTAGAGTGTCCGTCGACGGATGATGATCACGAACGTGATGTCGATGTACGGCTCCGGGCAGCAGTTGTAATAGATCTCATTACGCTTACCCGGCACGCCTATAAACATTAACCACTTGTTTTCAATTTCTATGTTCGCGCAATTATTATTTACTCACCAAGCAAGTCCCATTCGCCGTTCGTGATGAAACTACTAATATCACCACCGGCGTCATCCTGCAATTGCAGATCCAACTGTGGAAAAGCCAACCAGGTTAATCCCGCAATATCACAGGATAATCCCAGAAATATTCATACCTGCAATCCGTCGTAGGTCCAACTCCCGAACTTCATCTCGCAACGCTGGTCGTCGAACGGGAACCAGGTGATGTCGATCTTACACGTGCTCTTGAAGATACCCGGCGGCACGTACAGGCAACTGCCGTTTTGCCTTACCACCACGTTGGTGGGGTACGTGCCGTCGAAGCCCTCATCCGCACTGCAACAACCCAATTCGAATTTAGACAACTCCCATGTCCCGAGGTGAATTTCAATCCGCAATACCTGTTGTACATGAGCACGTCCGGCTTCCAGAGACGATGTGGCGGAATACGCAGGTCCTTTACTCCGCCAAACTCCGAAGCGTTCCATCTCAAGTTCATATCGTTCCATTCCTTTCACACAAACACTCGGAATCAAAATGGTTGACTTCACATGACTTGCCAAAAGGAAGCATTCGCTTCGTATTATGAAAATGTTATGTAAAAACATGTAAATCAATCGGAATCATGCTAAAAATCCGACAAATCAAATGCAAATCTATGCAGATCCAGCCAAAACTATGCAAAACTCTTGTTTTTTGCACAGAGAAATTTATTGTTGACAACCTCCTTAATTGAAAGTAATATTTCCAATTTGAGAATTGAAGAATGTTGAACGATTTTCTTTTTGCGCGACTCGGAAGAGATAAGTTTGAAAAGTGCCAACAGTAAAAAATGGTATTTTTCGTAATATATCACATCCCTAAGTCATATATTATCCTATTAGGACGCGTCTCGGAGCGATGCGCTTCTGATATTTTTGCGCAACTTTCCGCCCGCCGCCAACGCTGCTATCTCTAAACTATAGTTACACGGTATATGCGGATGGAAGTGTGCCAGCGCTCATTCATATCTAATATCAGTAAAAGTTTGCCGTACAAAGCTGGGGGCGGTGGATGGTTGAAAAAGCAAGCGAACGGAAAACTCACCAACTTCAGCCAGATATTCGTAATGAGCAACTGATTTTTTTCATCCTGGAACAAGTTTTAAACACGTATATATTAGCCAGGCAACCAGACATACACACACGTTTATGCGTATATGTAGCAGTGGTTGCATAGGTACATACCACATCGATGATTTGCATCAATGTTAGCCCGAAGCTGAGCTGCAGCGGGTCCGACTCGTTCGCGACGGGCCGCTCGAGCACATTGTAGTGATCGAGGAGTTTGTGCAGCAGCCGCTTCTCATTGTAGCCGCCCGCAACGTCTGCAAAAAGCGACATAAATCCAAGGTCAATTTGATTTCGGGGCGCAAAAATATTCGATTGTTTTCGTGGCGAGGCGTGAGCAGAGTGAGAAGAAAGCCAATTCGATAAACAAGCTGCGTGCGGACCAGCCGAGCGGTTTTTATTATTATAAGAGGGCGGTTAATCTTGTTGTTTGCCTTCTTGCACGACGTCGGAATGCCGTGTTGGCTGATGCATGCCGGAGATTTATTAGATCTATGATACAGTCAGAATGCGAATGGAGGAGCCAAGAAGGACCAAGCAAAAAAATAACCCGCGCAAAACTACAACAGATTTAACCTCAATTGAGAGCTACACACAATGGTCTGGCGTGTGTGTGTGCTTGAAACAAAAATTGAAACAATTGTTTTGAAATTGAGATTCGTTTGGAAACATTTCGAGTATTGTGGCACGCTGAGGGTGCTATTGTGCTGTCGCTGTCGGCGTGCGTTTGACGAGCCTTTTTTGCCTGTCAACGGCTGAGAGAGCGAATTTGCGTCACACGATCTACGCACACAATCATCATCACCCCCAACGCGCATTGTAACATTAACGGTGTGTTAAACAGCGAGTTATCGAAACGTCGCAGATGTCGCATTAGTCAAGAGCTCGTCGACGTGCGCGACTCCATTATGACGGATCATCCCTGCACAATGCGAGATACCAGAGTATTTTTAACTCAAGTTTAACTCATGTAAACACAGTAGCTAAATGTGGGTACAGCGCCACCTATGACCGCCATTTTGTACATTTCGGATATAAATTTGCACGCTGGTGAAAGTTAATGGACATGTCAAAATGTTAATCACGTGAGAGCATGAAAAACGTCCCCCTGGAGATGTACCTATAGAACGTGTACAACTGTCAGGGGCGGCAAGGGACCGCTTGATACGATAAAAATGTGTCCCACAAGTTGAAACAATATTCGCTGTATATGCAAATGTATGTTATCTGGCTAGTACAAAATGGCGGCATGTGAAAGAAAAGTTCTGTTACCGTCCGGTAGCGTGAGGCAGATGTGCAAGAGTACAAAGAGCGTCAGTGCTCGCGGGCCGCAGTTGAATTGACATTGCCGCATGCCACTGTCCATGGGGTAGCCCAAGATAGCGTGGTGGTGATGACGTGCTTAAAGGTGCTCGAAGACCGCGCTGACTCGGAGATGCGTGGCCCGCTTTAGATCATCGCTCCAGAAGAACGGAGGAGAAGAAGTGCGTGCGTGGCGGCTAGTGCAGACTGCGGCGAGGGCACCCAGACCGGAGGCGGCGCCTAGCGCAGCACTTTGAGTTTACCCCGCTGCCGCACATACTTCATACACGCGCACAGAGAGTGAATGTGTAATGAGGAGGAGGAGAGATAAATAAATACGATTATCGCGCGTGTGATAAAAATTACGGTGTGATTAGGGTTACGGTGTGTGTTACATCATGTCGCGCGCGCGGCTAGTCCTCTGTCTGCACACGGTTTGGCTACGATGATGACGACGACGACGGCGGCGGCGGCGGATGCGACTGCGGCGGTGGCGGCAAAATCGACTCTACTTTGCACATCCGTATACTGTGGCCATTTCGAGCTGGCGTCTCGAGTCTCTGGCTACTGCGCTACCACGGACCCACTGCCGCCGGGATGCTGTGCGAGGCGGCTGCTGCTTGTGCCACCGCCGCGCCGCCTCCCCACCCCTGCACCGAACGACGGCCGAGCGGGGCGCAAATTCATCGAGCGCCTGGGATGCTGCACGCCGCGCGGAGAGATCAATGAAGATTTGCGCGTGCGCGTCAAGCATGCCGCAGCGTCCACGGTGGCAGCGGCGGCAGCGGCGGCAGCGGCGGCGGCGGCTTCGACTGGGGACCACATGTTACCGTCCCGCACGCGCATCGACACGTCGCATTGATGTGCCATCGCCCGCCAAAGATGCATCCAACATCCACCCCTACCAGCCAGCCAGCCGCCTCCCCGCCTACCCAACATTTCCAATATGCAATATTCTGCAGAGTTTGTTAATTATTTATTCAGTTTAAAGCGGTTTGAATTAATCAAACGGATGGGGCGTGTGGTGAAAAGCCGCAGGACATCGATCAACCCCGTCAACTCCACCCCTTCCACCCCCACACCACTCCGACAACACTTGCCACTTTGTCTTATAATTAATGAACAGTAAAATTAATCAAAATGGACTAGCGATGGGCTGAAAGATGAAAATTGTTATTAAAGCGCAGATGCATTGTGTCACCGTTAATATTATTTGGTTGTGGGGTGGAAACTGGAAAGTTTTATGCTTAACATGCCCTACTTTCCGAATTACGCCGGTAATAAATAAATTTCCGCTTGAATTCCGCCGACTATTTTATTTGCGCCAATTTTGATCGATAAAAATTGTTTAAATGCCTCGCCGCGGGGGTGTGTTGATTGATTAAAACGTTGGCACTATAATTTATTGCTTTCAGGGGGGGCGGTTTTGATGAACACTGTGTGACTGTGTTTCCATCTTCTGCATAGCCTTGAATCTTTTATGCGAAACTCCTTTGATTTTTTGCGAGACAAAAACGGTGAGCAGTAAATGAAAACGGTCCCACACGGGGGTTGTGCTTGGGGGGGGGGGGAGTCTAGTGTTTCGATGAACTGCGGCTCGGTAATTTAGTCGACCGCAGATTTTCGGCCGGACAAAGGTCGGCATACCGTCTTTTTGCTTCCCTTCTTCCTGTTTGAGCTATTACTCTATTTGTGAAGCAACAGTCGGTCCCCCGGACCATTATACTAACCATAGCCAATATTCTATATTGATTAAAGTGTAATTTTTACGCGCCAACCCTTTGGGATCTACTATTCTCTATTTAACTATTTGCAGAAGCAACAGGAGTAGTTTTTGCCCTCTGGGACCATCAAAGCTCTCTCGCAGCAAGTACCAATGTAATCTGTTTACTCTCGCGGTGATCCTGGTCAACCTGTACTGCATAGTTCAACGGCCACGCTCAGGGACACTTCTCTTTCCACCCTCTGCAGTGTCCTGCTAATCGTGCATCGTTTTTTTTCGCTTTCGGGAAGCTGCGCGCGCTTGTACCGTACCTGTTTTCACCTAGGGACGCTCGGGACCCATTTTTAAAACCTACATGCCCAGCGGACCGCGTCGAATTAAGTTTTACATACTCGTACATTTAAGCTAACATCGTTAAACATGATCACACACACGACTACCACCACCTCCGGCACTGATTTATAATGCCCCGGCGAGGCGGGTGTGAAGAGGCCGAAACCTCAAGTGCGCTTCGGCGAATCTGGATAATATGTGTGCCGCTGGTGTTTGCCCGCAGCCCCCAGGCATATATAACATTCACCTCGCCTGTTTGTGTTGCGCGACGATTATTGAAACTCCCCGCCGCTGGCGCATAATTGAGGTTATGCAGTGTTTTGACAGTGACTTCGCGCGCGCCCACGGTTTAAAAATACATCTGACATTTGCCCGGAGTCGGGCTATGGCGGGGTCAGGCCATGTACCTACCGCCCACGTGATACGCACAATGGCATAAGTTATGCGCGCCAATGGGGGCGGCGGAGGTGGACAGCGTGAAACGCTATTGTTCGCCATCGAATAATTAGCTATCTCTTCGGGGTGGTGCGGCAAGACAAAAGAGGAAAACGGTGGATGCTGTGCCACTGCCACCTCCTGCCTCCTGCCACCGTCGAATCGATTATAACTTTGTGTGCACTTTCCGGCGCTCGTTTGACACGCCGCGCGGCTTCTCAACTCGATTGCAATTTGCATGAGAAATTGTCGTTTGAATCATCGAGCGCAACAAACGCACAATGCGATTGTAAATTGTATAATTGGCTGCCTATCAAACGAGGCGTAAAAATAGCGCATTATATAGGTATATTTAATGAGATACTTATCATTTATGTACCAAAAGGGGAATTTACTTTGATTCGCAACGAAATTATGCGCAGTCAAGTTTTTCGCTCTGTTTGTGTACCGCGTACGCTTGTACCTTCTGCATCCGCTCCTAAAAATAAACCAAATTAAGCGAATGAGTTAAAATTGAATAACGCGCACGCGAATGCAGTGGTATTAAGTCAGCGGCGGCGGCGGCGGCGGCGGCCAAGCGAGAAAAATCAATAGATCTACGAACTTCCGCGTTGCGTGCGCGACGAGTCGCGTGGCGGTGGACGCAGCATCTCGCACATGGTGTCGCCACCGCCACTGCCACACTCGGGGGCGGCCGAGTTCATGAGTTTCGGGCGTGCACTAGATCAGTGTCGACCTACAGTCGGGGAGCACACACCTGCGAAAGTGAAAGTTGGTCAATCGCACAATTGCACTCCACACTTGCATTTATTCTATTAATTTATCAAATACACTACTGTAGCACTACTGTAATATTATTTTCTGCATTTTACAGTGTTTATACTTTGTTTTTAAGCGTTTTGGGTCGCACGTAGCGCGCGTAAAACTTTTACGACGCGCGGAAATATTTAATTTATTAAATCTTTAAACTGCGAGCGTAAATAACGGCTGGCATCTTAATTTCGCGTCAAACTTGCTGCACCTCAACAGCTTCCAAACGTTTTCGTTCTCATTAAATTCATTAGACGTTTTTATGAAGTACGCTTGAGAAAAACGAAAAACGACGCAACGTTTCAGCATTTAATTAAGTTTTAATTTACGAAATTCAATCTACGTTTTTGTCAGCTACTATTACTAAAAGGTGGCAATATATTAACATTTAAAAATGTAGTATTTTTCTTAATTTTAAAGTTTCTTAATGAGTTTATTAGGAAAAAAGTAATAAAATGTAAAAGTAAAGCAATATTTCAAATATGGTGTTCGGTAGCAGGTGGCGCCCTCTGCCGGCATTTAACAGAACTTTAAATTAGTAATTGTTTATATATTTATTTATTTATTTTCCTCGACTGATACAAACAAATTATACTAATTTTTAGTTATTATGTTAATTAAATCTATGTTATTACTTGTAATTTTGATAGTTTTCTGTAATTATCAAGAAAGGTGTGGTATGAATGACTCACATAAATTCCAAGAAACTTTTAGACTTGATAGTTGGCAAATCCAACTTGAAACAAATAACTTACTGTAAATTAATTTATTTACTCTAGTATGTTAATATATTTATTCTAAATAGTTACTATAAATTAAAAGAGATAATTTGTTGTTTTAACATTCTGCACAGTTTCAAATGCTGTCAAACTGTCAAAGGTTGGCAGCACTGGTTTGCGTTGAGCCGAGTGACAAACCAAGCGCGCTTCGCCTCGTTCGCTTCCGCGACAGAGTCATGCAGAGTCGCTGGTCAAACAACTCCACCTCTCTGCCGCCGCCACCAGTAACTGCGTGCTGTACGCGCAGCGTGTCGTAGTGTGTGAAGCTGGCCATCGCCCGTTTTTTCTCTCGTAACGCCGTCGGACACTCGCACGCCTTGTGCAACAACGCGCGCGCCTATCGCAGCAGCCACATCAAGGTGAGGCACATCAACTTGCGGCAGGGCCGGCAATGCGGGCCGACGCGTGCCCCATCGGCAAACCGCCATCAAACCGCCGCCGACGGTTTCCAACTCGTTCGCAACTGATAAATATTATTTGTACGTTTTAGCCTCCGAGCGATGAGCGTGGACTTTAAAGTCTGAACACCAGCAGGGTGTACAATACAAATACAGCAGTCCACAGTGAAACTACCCTTCTGGGCAAGTGGGACCTTGGTGTGAACTTGAGCTTGAGTGCTGAATCAGTGGGTGAATCACTCTGGAATTCACTTTTATTCATTTAACCAATATAGAGAGGTATGTACTGACATCATAATCTGTTGATCATTGCTAAACACCTTCTCTGCATGCTTTTCTGCTCATAAACTCAAAAGTTTCCACACATTTTATCATCTATAAATAGCTTTCATTGTGATTTTATGTTTGTGTGTTTTTTTAAGCCAAATATCCACCTGGAAGTGTTAAACTCCTAAGACAAATCAACAAAACTTGTTATTTCAGCTCATGTTTCATGTCAATTGCTCAAAATTTGGACACAGCATGAACAATTTTACAATTAACTAGTTTATTTCTTCATGAAATTATCGAGGGTAAACTGCGAGCGCGTTTTTATCGGCGCTGTACGTGCCCACAAGCTGAAACACAGCTCCCACTTGTGATTTTTTAATTGGTTGACTCATCAATTTAAATATATTACTTTGTATGGACTCATCCTCTGATACACATACAAATAATGTTTCTCTTTTGATTTACAGAACATTTTGCTCATTTTAAGCAGGAAAACATGCGTGAATATAAAATCGTCGTGTTGGGCTCCGGCGGTGTGGGTAAATCCGCCCTCACCGTGCAGTTTGTGCAAGGCATCTTCGTCGAGAAGTACGACCCAACAATCGAGGACAGTTATCGCAAACAAGTCGAAGTCGACGGGCAGCAATGCATGCTGGAAATTTTGGATACGGCCGGCACAGTGAGTCAAACATGCAGTATATGTTTATGTAATTAATACGCTGCGTTATCGGTGCCTTTCAGGAACAATTCACAGCCATGCGCGACCTTTACATGAAGAACGGCCAGGGCTTTATTCTGGTGTATTCGATAACGGCGCAATCGACGTTTAACGATTTGCAGGACTTACGAGAACAAATACTCAGAGTCAAGGTGTGTATGAGTGCAATTATGCATAACGGTAATTTATTTATTGCTCAAGTAAGGAATTTGCCACAATTTTATATGGTTTGTAATGTATTCTGAGGTTGCAAAGGAAATGCGCTTATCTGTGTTACTTCCTGTGGAGAAATGCTCGTGATAATGCGAGTTTTACCACAGCGTTAAACGGTTATTGTGGATTTTAGGATACCGATGATGTTCCAATGGTGTTGGTCGGCAACAAATGTGATTTGGAGGAGGAGAGAGTGGTCGGCAAGGACCAGGGCATCAATCTGTCGCGCCAGTTTAACTGTGCCTTCATGGAGACCTCCGCCAAAGCGAAAATCAACGTTATTGATGTGAGTATTTATCGACGCACTCGTGACTTATCTGTAATTGATTGTTTGTCGTAGATCTTTTTCGATTTAGTGCGACAAATCAACAAAAAATCGCCCGAAAAGAAACAGAAGCAGAAAAAGAAATCGATTTGCGCGCTTCTTTAAAAGCATGCCAAGCCAAATACAACACAATCTTCTCTACTAAGTATACAAAAGAAACATAAACACACAAATAATAATTACAAGAGAAACGAATTGCAATCGGCGCCGCCAACCATTTCGAAAACTGCAGCGAAACACACCACACACACACACACACAGTTTAACACAATCGCATCGTAATTTTGTCGGTTATCCAAACAATTTTCCAATCAGAACCAAATCATTAGCGATTGCAAGACTATTATTATTTTATTATATAGTTTATATATCTTAAGAAGCGATATTTTCAATTTTAGCCACAAAAATGATGAGAACTAAACTATTTAATTTAATATGTACATGTATTTGTTGAAACACGGGGCAAACGGGGTAAAAACAAAGAGAGAGTAAATAAATGCGAGCCGAGAGTGGATTGAATTTTTAAATCAGTAATTGTAAAATGTATAAAATTTTGAAAACTTGCGTTCGGATGTATGCATACAACTGCCACTAACGAATCGATCTAATTGATTATTTTTTTAAAAATCATCGAAGCATAATCCACACACACATTAAATATTAATCTATAGATAAACCATTGGGCTGATTGTGGAGCGCTGATAAGACACAGACACAAACACACACATTACATGTATGAGTTAATAATTGTAAACGGTTTTTTAAAACAAACACACAGTGCTATTATTTTACATCATAATATTTACGTACGTATAATATATTTATATTTAAACGATACTTATACGATTCATTACCAAATTGGAGCAAATGCAAGTATTAAATGACAATTGACCGCACTGGGGCGATTTGACATGGGGGCGCATTGTTTATACGACTGCCAATTATATACATGTACATTGAATTTTATTGAGAGGTCCCATGCAAAGACTGCTCCCCGACTACACTTCACTTCTTGATCTAACATAGACATAATAATGTTTAGTGGGCGTGTGTGAAGCGAAAGGGTCGACAACGAACAGAAGCTGCGTTTTTCAAACAGTTTTGAGCTATATTTTCGAGTATTTAGCTGATGACGTTGAGGAAATTTGCTCTCTGATCGTTTGAGACCGTGATACTGCACCTGAGCCGTGTAGTGTATTCATAAGTGAAGAAAATAACACGTTGCTAGCGACCAATCGATGGTATTTTCAATTGGTGCTTATTTACAATCATAAATGTTTAAAGTTTAACTCTATTTGGCCCTTTTTTGAGCGACACAACCAACAAACGCATTTAGATAAAAGTCTATTTTTTATTATGTACGTTCTCGTGTACTTTTCGCGTTTCGCGTGCTGTCGTGTGACCCTTTTTCTAGAGTTCGACTATTCTCACCCACCCGTTGGAGGTTTTGACGTTGCGCGATGATTAACATTTCCGATTCGAACCACAAACGCTTCCAATTTTGAATGTGTCGAGGAAACGTAAGCGACCGCATCGTACAAATTGCACATAACATGTTCATTTACACACGATTTTAATATTTAAACAAACAAAAAATGAAGGATGGTGGATATATTGAACTGATACAACAGTGGATTAGGCCCGGGCTCGACGCACGTTGCGATTCCAAATGACAAAAGAGCTGTATAAATCAATCTTGTTGTTTTTAATATAAATGTATGTTAATTGTATTCTAATAATTACACTAAATATAGCGAAATTCAATATTTTCGTTTCGTGTATTCGGTTTATTATAAAATATACATTATAAAGTGAATGCTATACTTAATGTACATAATTAATACAATTACAATAAATATATGAAATTGAACATAAATCTAGACTATTTTGCTACAAGACATTCGCCATTTGTAAATGTTTTGCGCAAATATTTTAGTCTAAACTCGCAAAAATCATGTGAACGTTGACTTTTCATTCGAATTAACTCCACACGAGCATTGTATATTAAAGATAAGAGATTGAACGCATATAAGTTATAAATTTTTGTATATTTCTTTCTTTTCGGATAACGCTTATGTAGAAATTTGAATTTTTGTCGAGCAGAAACGACGCACGCCGAAGTACGCTTCGCACGCTTTGTCATAACCTCAAAAACTTTACAACCACCTGCCGCATCACTCCTCTGAAAAATTATTCAAAACTCACTAATATTGTAAGTTATTCCTCAATTTAAGTGATATCTGTTGTGTAATGTGTCTGTGTACTTATTACAATTCACTAATCTGATAAGACAATCAATCTTTAGATGAATCAGCGTGAAACTTTCACTGCTGCTTCTCACAGCACCAAGATTCGCAACATCTGCATTCTCGCGCATGTCGACCATGGCAAAACCACCATTGCTGATTCTCTCATCGCCATTAACGGCCACATATCAAAACGCAGCGCCGGAAACACCCGCTACCTGGACGACCGCCGCGATGAACAAGAACGCGGCATCACGATGAAGTCAAGCGCCATTAGTCTCGTTCACGACAAAACCGTAATAAACCTAATTGACACCCCCGGTCACATCGACTTTTCCACCGAGGTATCGGCCGCCATTCGCATTTGCGACGGTGCTTTGATCGTAGTCGATGTGATCGAAGGTGTCTGCGTACAAACTCGCGAAGCGCTCAAACAAGCGTTCGAAGAACGCATCAAAACTATCTTAGTCATAAACAAACTAGACCGTATCATTGTCGAACAACAGAAAGAAGTTGACATTATCTTTCAACACATTCAGCGTATTATAGAAAACTGCAATGCGTACGTTGCAGAACTTTGTCAGTATGACTTACAATGCACTGTTGAAGAAGAAGAGTATTTATTTTCACCAGAGCGTGGGAATGTTATTTTTGCAAGCGCGTATGACGGCTGGGGTGTTACAACGTTACAAATCGCTGAGATGTTTGCGGAAACTTTCTCAGAAACACCCGAATCATTAAATAGTAAATTATGGGACTTTGATTATTACATTCAGAAGGGTAAAATAGTCCCTGGGGCGCTTAGTAAAAAGAAACCAACGTTATTTGAGACATTATTCTTAAACACAATACATTACGTTTATTTTACGTTAAGAATTCGGTTAGACCGCTCTAAATACCCAATGATTATCGAAAAATTCAAGATACAGAAGGAAACTTTTGATATGAAGCATACAGATGCTAAAATCCAAGTTAAAGCGATTTTACAGGCTTGGAAACCGTTGGCAGAGACGATTTTAACTCAGGTTAAGTCAAATATACCACCACCTTCGGCTATAAGTCCACAGAGATATGAATATTTAGTCAATAAAACACAGTATTTTGATAATAATGAGCTAAGTAAAATAGCAGATGAAACAATTGATATTCTAGCGTCAAAAGCGCCTGAAAATAAAATGGCGACCATTGTTTATGTGAGTAAAATGTTTGCTGTAACTAAAAAACAGCTGCAGCAACAGAAAGCTGTGAATATTGTAGTTGGTCGCAAGAAAACTGAAGTAGAAGAAGAAAAACCCGTAGAACCTGTTGTAAATATCAATGATGAGACTTCTTCATCATCAGAAGATGAAGATTACGATCCAAATTTAGACCATTCTCGAGATTTCGGTGTTCTGGCGTTATCCCGCGTATTTTCTGGAGTTTTAACTAAAGGTACCGATATTTTTATTCAATCCCCTCACTACATTCCACCTAATAAGGATGTAGATGTCGATGAATTCCTAAAATCATCATCTAGCATCGTAAAAGTAAAAATCAAACAATTGTATATTTTATTGGGGCGTGAATTAGTCGCGGTGGATAGTGTATCAGCCGGTAACATTTGTGGTATACGTGGTTTAGAGAAACACATCGGTCGCACTGGTACACTATCTTCTTCTTTATTCACTTTACCGTTGACTGAGCGAATATCACTCGAGCCTATTGTACGCAATTCAATTGAATGTCACAATCCGAAAGATTTACCTTTATTGCGCAAAGGATTGAAATTCTTAAAGAAAATCGATTCGTGCGTGCAGGTTGCGGTGCAAGACACCGGCGAATTGGTTTTATTGACCGCTGGAGATGTGCATCTTGCAAAGTGCATCGAAGATATACAAACAATGATTGCACAAATCGATTTGAACGTCTCCAAACCGATGGTGGCAATAAAAGAAACAGTTGTTTGCGGGAAACGAATAGATTTAACTAAAACTGTTGAATTGACGCTGAAAGATATTGGTTTAACGTTAAGTTTGATAGCTGTACCACTACCAGATCATCTAGTCAATGTCCTAACTGCAAATTATGATATTCTGAAGCTCATTGAAAAGTTTGAGCATAAATCCGGTATTGATATTATGTATCAGTTTGATACTGATGCCAAAAACAAATTGGAAAGCCATTTGAAAGTATACAGTAATGAATTGTTAATGAATAAGGTTAAAGATAACCTGAAAATGGCTTTCAAGGATAGTAAAGGATTATGGATGGGTGTAGAAGAGAATATATGGGCGTTATCGAAAAAGAGAGACTTTTGCAATGTTTTGATCAACAAAAGCGGCTACAAACGCAGTATTTGGCGGACATTAGATGAAAATGATGTCCGCGCATGCCTGGATCATTGCATTGTCAACGGATTTGACATGTGTTGCAAATCAGGCCCGATTTGTGAAGAACCACTGACGAATTGCGCTTTTATCGTCACCGATTACAAATTAGAGAATTACGAAGCATTGCGTGGCATGGAAAACATGAAGGTGCAGATGGTGGGGAATATTCCTGGTGCTGTGAGGGATCTCATGCGGGAATCCGTGGAGAAACAGTCCCCCCGGTTGATGGAACCCATCTTCACCACCGACATCCAGGTTAACACACGAATTCTCGGTGAGTTTTGAATTCTTCTTTACTTATTTACTCGAAATACAATAAATATCTATAAATATGTATATAAAATAGATTTGCTTTATAAATACGCTGCGTTAAATTCGAATTAGAATATAAATAAATAAATATTACTCGTTTACGACGCACAAAATGGCAATAGGTGCATAATTTCATCGTCATCGAACGTTGAGTGCAAGTAATAATTACAAAAACATAATTATCTCGTACTTGTACTGCGTTTTCATAATATAAATTCGTTTTTTTTTTGTCGATATCTATCAAAGTACTACGTTTTACTAATGCTAAGTAATCAGTTTCTTCGCGTTGCTTTATATTACCACTGAGGTATAATTTAATCGTCCCAATCGGCGGTTTTTGCGAATTCGACTGCCTTCGCCCACGGGAACGGTGGATCCGCGTCAATGGAACGTGTTAGTCGGAGTGGGCGACCGCGTCGTTTATTCGGGGATGATTGTTGCGGGGGTTGTACGCACATCATGCCGTAGACGCGGATTCCGGGCACGCTGGCATATGTAGGCTGATCGTGAGACATTGGTCCTTCTATAATTCAAAATTAATTCATATTTAATACAAAAAAATTAAATTTTTCGTGGAAATATTTACCTAGGACACTTGTATCGGGGCAGCGACAGATCACCAAATAATGTGACTTTCCTGTGCGGATATTTTGCAGTGCTAACAGAGACCAATCGCGTGGTAGTCGACAAATGCGCATGTCAGTCGTAGGCTCGCAGGTTTTCACCAGAGTCAACGCTCGCTGAAATTAGAAAGAATCATTTCACATTCACCCGGTTATTATTTAATTTATTTAACGCGTGTACACGCTGCGTTTGATCATTTACCTCCTTCGGTAATGTAACGTAATGGTACGCACGTTGCGAGTGTTGAATTTCGTGGGAAAACGTCCAATTATTGGCATGAAAATCCATTTGACAATTTACGATAGATTTAATGACACCACCGTAAAATATTAATTTAAAAAGAATGAGTTTTCAATGAAAAAATCGTGATCTCATTAATGTGTGTGCGTTGATTTTCTATCATTTCATTGACGTTAATTAAATCGTAAATAAAATTAGCTGCACGATGCGTGATGTTTAATGCGCGAAGTAATGAAGTTAATTGAAGTAATTTCGTTTGGATGCACGATGCGTACAATGCGAACAATCATATCGTGTAGATATGTGATACTGGTTGGCTGGGCTGTAGTAGTTTCTTATTGAAATCGCATTGTGGTGAATTATGGCTACGCTTGCAATTGGAATTCTAGGATTTCGATTGAATGCCGATAACAAAAAAGAAAGAAATAAAGAAAACCTGGCGGCAGGTGTCGTGTGTTGAATGAAACAATGCGTTTCTCGATTTCCGCCTATACGCATGCACCACGTAAAGCACATTCGCATTGTTTACCGAGAGCTTTACTTTCCAATGCGTTTTTCTTCGATTGCCAGCGGCGCAAGGTCATGACTGTACTCGTATAATTCTTATTCTCTCGATATCTAGGCTCCGATGCATAATTTTGATTCGGTGCTCTTTTTGTTTCGTTGCGCGCCGATGAAATCTTTACACAAAATTGCGAAACGGCACATTATTCATTTTCAATTGATGCAGGCGGCATGCAGATGGCATTTCAATTGATGGCATCGTTCGATAAAATCGGAAATAATAACTGAATTCATTCGGATTCGTGTCAGGAAATACGATCGCATATCCGTACACAAATAATAATTTTGTTACAATCACCTTAGAATTTCGATCCACTTGTAACTCGGTCGTGTGCTGATCATCGGAATTCAAACTCGCCGAACAAGGATCTCGATATCTCGAAGGACACGCGCACAAGGGTTGAGTCCAATTCAGTCTGACATACACAGCATTACACACCTACACATAAATAAATCATATTTATATAAATATAAAGCGTGTTCGATTCCAAGCAATAAATTTACCTGTTGAATAGCGCACTCCGGCAACAAATAAATATGCTGATTATGCGGATAGTAGTGGTACTTGGTGGGTTTGACTAGGGCGGCGCTCGCACCAGCTGGAAGCGGCAGCAAGTTCTGGAAATAAATTCACACACGTTACAAGTCGTAAATTGTGCAATTTTTGTCTGCACTGCTTGACCCATAAACTGACGAATAAATAAAGCTGGTACACGTTTCCGGCTGCGGCTTCCGTTGTCTTCGTTTAATATCTTTCGCGGTTTCTAAGTAGGCGCGCGAATATTTATGCGAAATTTATGAACGCCGTAAAATATACAGAAGGGTTGTGTTAATATTAATAAATTAACATTACCTTCACTTCACTTGTAATTATCATTATCGAGAGGTGATTAATCAAAGTGTTGCGTTGGCGGAAGAAAACATTCTGCGCAGAGGTGAAAATTGATAATCGCCGAGGTTCATTTACGCCATTATAAATTACCTACCTGCACAGGATGCAAACGCAGAAAATTACTAAAACGATAATTGAATCTTCGTTTTTTTTTGTTTTCTCTATGCGCGGACGCGAGTTATTGTAATAACAAATTTCGTAATGTGTGTGCGATTCATTAATTAATTTTTCACGCATGTATCGACACACTGTTATCATTAATTATTTGCAGCGCGCCCGTTGGGCGTCAGTTTGTGCTCGTTTTGCGCGCCGAGCTTCTAATTACAAGATTTACCAGTACCACCACCGCCGATGACGGCGAGAAACTGGTTCGCGATAAATTACCAGCAATTATCGACGTTGCAACAAGCAAATCGATGGATTTTCACTCAAAAACCTAACTTCTAAACATTAGATTTTCTTGTGTGTTTCTAATTTTCACTATTTTTTGCTTTCTGCGTCTTGCCTCTTGCGTGCGGTAGGTAATTAACAATTAATATTAAATTACCAAGGTGTTTATTTAGTTTCTTTTGATTTTCACGTATATTAGAGTTGATTGCAGTCGAAATAATGAAATCATCAGTTTGTAACTGTTTGGTTTTTTTGATGGGATAGATGATATTCGTGCATTTGCTTCTGTGCGCAGTGCGCCGGCCGAACAATATTCTCTAATTGCGATATTATTGCGTTTGGTACACACACCTAACAGTTAATATCGCTAATAACGCGCGTTTAACTCGACGCTGGCGGCGAGCGCACAACAATTACTGTATCCACACCACACGTACGCGTATTACTCGCAATCCGGGGCTCTACATTCACAATTTCTTGCTCGTCGCTCGATGGACGAATATACGTGTCCGTTAGTTTAATTCGTTTCCTTGCTTGTGCGTAGATATTATATTTGAAGCTTTTTTTCCGGCGTTCGTATGCATAAATATGCATAAAGTGGTAGTGGATTTAACACTCTTTTTTTAAGCCGAGTGAAGATCATGGTTGATTTTGTTCGGGGCTTTTTCATGCGTGTTTTGTTTACGGTTCTTTTGTTGTGTGGAACTTTTGTGGAGCGTTTCACATATCAATGAAAATTTACGATTGCGACCGTTAACGAGTTAATTCCGAAAACACGCCGCTCGGATGTTCAATGAATGAGTTAATCGTTTTTTCTTGCGCCAGGAATTGGTGCGCATGAAAGAACAACACTCGACGTAACGTAATTGCTTCATTATTTGTATTGGAAATGATTCAAAGTATAAATCGCTCAATGCAGTCTGATGTAACTCTAACCGCGGCGGGAATATGTGAACAAATTTTTGTTTCATTTTCTTTTGTCCTTTAAATTTGAACCCGGGATGTTGGAATCATACGAGCAACAATATTTTAAAAAATATTGTCGGTGGTAATTGCTAGAAATGAAAATATTTTTCGTCTTTACACAGAGGAAATTAATATATAGCTTTAAAGGTAAACTAACGCCGTTATACTGAGTTTGGCTACACTGTATGTTAATAGTTTCCGTTTTAAATGATTCTGTTATTTCGCGCGGCTTTGAAAAGTGAATCTAACTTTTACGATGATGATTACAGTCGCAAAGGTGTCTTGTTTGCGCGAATAACGAAGCCGGCGCCGTCGATTATATTCCCAGCTGTAAGTTGACGTGACGGTTAAAGTCTCTAAGTGCTCTCGAAATCGTGCAGTCTACGGCAGTCCGCAAAGCTTGCGCTTTCGTGTGCAGTTGGGAAAATCGCGGCAATCAACGCTGCGCGCAAGCAGCGTTTACCTGCGCCGAAGACTAATCGACTCGGCGAAACGAACTGAATTTATTAGGCGCATTAGTTTGCCGATTAATAAAGCAGCCAAGAGGAGCAGACGGCCGCTTATATTTTATGCCTCGTTATAATGCTTTGATCAACGAGAGCGCGCCGGCTTTTCGCAGGATTGATTGCCCAAATGCATAATTTCTCCATTACTGGATTATAACAGCAAACAGCACATACACGCCGCTCTCCTTCTCGTGATGCACGCTTCGGCGGGGGCATTAAATTCCATTTGTTAGCGCACGCTTCTTTTGGCGACAGTGCGGACCGTTTTGCATTGTTAACTAGCCAAGGAGTGAATTAAGGACAACTCGAATCCTACTTCAATAGACAATATCGATGCCTAATTGGAAATTGATCAGTGTTGTGGACGTAGAAACGCATTCGGAGCTGACGAAAAAATCGTTTTGTTTCTATTGTGTGGCGTTCACACTGTTTTCTTCCTTCCCGTCAAAGATTGTGTTTGATGTTGTAGGCATAATGCGCTTTTGATGGTCGATCGTGATGAATTCGAAGCGTTCTCACACATTGTTATCCTTTCGCGACACTAGCGACACTCTTCTCTGAGCCTCGGTCATCATTATTTTCTTGTTAGCATTTCTGATTAACTCTTTTTCAAGGCGCATTGTAATCAACTGGAGTGTTTTGCTAAAAATTAATGTTTCGGCATCGTTTGCTGATTATAACCGGCACGTTTCTTGCGTTTGTGCTGAGGTCAAAGGTGCGCGGTTTACATGGTTTACTCGGCGACTGACTCTTGAGTTTGTCGGTTAAGTAAGCTTCGGTCTGCCGGCTGCTAACGACGTTATCTTGTAACCACACGTGTAGGATGTGCGGGATTAAATTTTTCGCTAATGAAATTTATAATCGGCGCATGAGTAGCGATAATTGATGATGGGTCAGTGTTTATTAAACTTATATTCGAGTCAATATTTACGATGTTGGATCGCTTTCCAGCACCGCAGCTGCCCTTATCGGGCCATTTCGGTTTGGTTTTATGCTGAAACTAGTTGAAGAAGTTGACCTGCAGCTTCTTGGCGTCGTGCATCCCACATATTTCCTTCCCCGGTCACCCATTTCGGTCTCCGGCCCGTATTTGGCGCTCGCGAATGTTTTCATCTAACGAACAATCTCTGCGCGGCTTTACGATACATTTATTCCGGCTGAGTATTTACTGAATTCTAGGCAAATATTTAATTAACGCGTTAAACTTTTGTTTAATCACCTCTGCTTAGAGACAAGTTGATGTATTGTGTGGTAATTTACGGCGGATTCAAGCAGTAGTAGTTGTTTGGTAAATTGTTTCATAACTCTTCCGAAATATTCGCTCGCGCCGGTTGTGCACAGTTATATTTTATTCCATCATTTTCGCATCTCATTCAACTCTGACACTGCCGGTTCGGATTCCCATGGGCGCCATTTCCTTCTAGGCTGCGCACAACTGACATACATCTCTCTGTACGCACTCTGTACGCGTATTATAATAACATAATTTCCATCGTGCGCTTTGAACACTTTATGCGCTCGTTATTCACGCTCACGACATGCAGAATTTCTTTCTGATTACATCTGATGCGTTGTTTGACACTGCGCTAACAATCGATACGATTAGTTGGTGCCTTCCGGGCGCCGAGCTTTGGAAGCACACCATTAAACTACCTAAGGTGTTGGTGAAGACGTAAAGAGGTCAAGCGAGGCGCAAATTGTCGGAGAAAAAGCGCTCGTTTAGCGGTAATTTTTGGTATCGCTGGATTTATTATAGTCATTATTGTCAGGATTGTAATCGTGAACAAATTTTATTCTATTTTCTACTAATACTAACCACTGGCATCTTCAACAGACATTTATTTGTTTCTCAAGCTTGCAAATCATTTTAAACACCCTTCTGGTTAAATTTATGCGACAAAAAGTAGTTTATATTATTCTCTTAGGTCTAAAATATCTCAAAACCAAAATTTATCAAAATTATTTGAGTAGTTTTTGTGTAGTAGCGTCACAAACAAACATAAAAACACCGCTATTTATAATATTACTTAGGATAAACACAGCAGCTCTTTAAAATAATTAGTAGCGACACGTGAGGAAGTAGCAATTAATGATTTAATTTTAATTTTAATTGGTGCGTGACAATTTCATTCTGACACATTTCACGAATCCCGCTGGTGGTTTCTGCAGTATACGAGCGTTAAACTCGCCGATTTGCGACGCTTTGAGTGTTATCTCGACGAAACAAATTGAATTTGACGGGCGCTTTGCAGCTTTTGTGCGCACATGGCGCCGAAGAATAGCTGCATCCAAATAAGTCGCGAGGACGCATCATAATAAATAAACGAAACAGTTATCTGCGTTATTATTTGTTAAACGAAACGTGCGACCGGAGACATTTCCAATTCTAAGGGGATACTATACTACTTGTAATATTATTCCTGCATAAGGCTAACTCTCCGACATGACAAACCCCTTAAGAAATAAATAACGGCTTTAATTTATACGCGCATTCGAAGATGAAAGCTCGAGAAAAGATCGAATCGTAACAAAATAAGCCTTTATAATGGTACAATAGTTAATAATAACTGCCGCGTACCAAGTATGGCCCATTGCGCTGTAAACTCTCCAAACAAATGGATAATAAAACATTGCAGTTTAATTACGATCAAATAATAAAATGGTGATTTTCTCATGTTGGTGGTTTCACGACGTAATTTACGACCGACGGATGACATTTACGAGTGCGGTGCGCTTTACTATATGCACTAATTAATTAACGTAAGGCTTCTGATTTTGATTGAGGTAGGTAATCATAATTTAATGCACGCATGTTGGAAATGACATCGTAATGGCGCGCGCTGTCTCAACATGGTCAGACAACGAGTTCATCTTGATAGCGCGCGTAACAAATTGTTCAATCTAATTCCGGCGCCATTTGCAATTTGAGTTTTGCATTGCAAAACCCACGGCAAGCTTTTAAGCGCGCGCGCATTGTGTGATATCAATAAATAAAATTGATTATATTGTTGTGTGGCTGTCGTGAAATAATGATGACTTTGGATTTTTGTTGTCTTTTGACATTCGGTTGGAGGTTGGAATTTGTTCCGTGAGATTGCGAGTCACGGTCTGATATTGCTTTGGTTGCGTTGGCTTGCGTTTACATTCGAATTGTTTCGCTGATTTGCTATGATTTACAATGATTTACAAGCGCGGCCATTATTCACGCGTAGGTACGTTCTCGGAACTGGGAGTTTTATTGATATGATCATTGCTTATTTCGCGCTGGCGCTGGAATTGTAGTTTACCGTACGATGCAAACACAAAAGCGGCATGAAAATGTTAGATTTAACCGAAAATAAAAACATTTAAAATAAATAAACTAATATGGATATTTTATTTTCTCGCGTGCGCGGAGAAAAAATTGATTTGATTTTCTTCTCATGTGTCCATAGATTGTGTCTAATCATGTTTTGCGGCGTCGCGAGATTGCGAGAAAATCGCTTTATGCATTAATGCATCGGACGCTTATTCTTGCGAAAGAAGCGGGCATTGTCGATGCGCGACGCGACAAAAACGCATTCTGCGGCTGGCTTTTACGATTACGAGCGAATTCGCACAATGTTACATACACATCCAATACCGGCACATACACAATACCCGCGCATTGGTTGCCGTTTAAGACCACTCTAAGTCGGTGTAATTTCTTCATATTTGCCATACCCGCGACGCAAACAAAGCGGTGCGGATATCTTTATCGGGTGTAAAACATTCTGCGATTTTTATATCTTCATTTCGTGCATAACCGTAGCGCATCGCAACGAAAAGAAAATCTGCTTTTTCATAACGTGAAATTAAAAATTACTCTTGCACGCCGCATTGCACGTCGAATCGGGCATTACTTGCGCTTGCATTTATAATTGCGGGCGCTAACCGTGGTTTTAATTAAGCGCGTCCGAGTTAATCAAAAGGCGCTTCTTGTTCCTGTTACTGACCGCCGGCTACCCTTTTTTGGGTGCACTATGTTGCATCGTTGCACACCGCGTTGAATTGATAATTGCGTGAACCAGGAAACATATTTCACTAGAGTTTTTTCATTACGTAGAGAAAATAAAAACGTAATTAACTAATACGCGCTGCATCAAGAGCGGAATCCGAATCAGAAAAACACGTCGATTAATATTGCGCTGGTTCAGTCTGTCGTCACCGGGCTTGTCGTGGTTTCGTATTGCGAAAGAGTTGCGAGCAACGCGCAGAAGTTTTCCGATGGCATGTTGTCGGCGAGCGGGCGCACGGCGCGCGGCCAATGTCAGTGACTTTTCAATGGTTTCTTCTTGGTTTCCTCGGCCATCATCGCATTAATGCGCGCACCGAATCAAAATCGCAACAAACAGCGCGAGCGCGAGTTGTGCTGAGCGCTAGTCACGAGTGTTATCACTCGAAAACTTTTCCTGCACGCTTCCGGCTTACCGCGTGGCAAATCACGACTTTTTGCATATTAAAAGCGGTTCAAATGTGTACAACAAACATTCTGCGAGCAATACTGTCAAAATCGGTAATTATTATATTGGTAAATATGCAGTTGTACGACGCGTAGCTAACCCACTGGCATAAATCCAACGCACATTCTTTGGATAACAGTGTGCACTAAAAATGTGCATTTGTTTCGACTAATTATAGCGTAGAGTTGAAATAGTAACAGAAAACTGTTTCTATTTGCTTCTGCGAATGCGAATTTGTGCATGTTGCATCTTTTGATCTTGTACTTTTTTTAAAGTAGACAAAAGGCAAGTAACGAACAATTTATCTGGGTTAATTCGATGCTAATTGCTAATGATGACGCTTAATGGTCTGAGTGAATTTTTATGCGGTTTATTTCTGCATCGTACATGCAAATCGTTTAATTAGACTGATAATAAATTAATTCTGTGCTTGTAAAACATATGTTTGATATGTATAAATATAACTAGCTGATTTTCTCGCGTTAATAACTTTTTTATTGCTTGGCAGTTAAAAATTCGTTGATTGGTTTTTACCTAGCCGCGTCACAAATAAATTTACATTTCTATTTGCAGTATTAGTTAAGATTAGCACCTCTTGAACAATTAGCATCTTCTATTTTTATTTTTATTTGTATTTGCTGAGCAAATTTATTGTCCCGTTTTGGAAAAGCGGCTTTCCTCGTCCGCGCATTAGCGTCTAATTAAGATGGTAATGAACCGATGAGTACCGCTGCACCAATAAATCACGAAACACACAACTGATGAGAAAGTAAAACATAAAAATACCGCGCGCATTTTACCGAATTTGATTTGATTATAACACGGAAGCTGCGTGCATTTGCGAAACAAGTTAATTTCGCAGCCGATGAAGGCTGCAGATAGCGCGATGCCAGCAGATGTACGATATGCAAGCCTGTCGTAATCGTTTCTAACGTATCGATTAGACCCGATTACATCGGCGCAATCTGTGTGATGTACGGACGAGATTAAGAGCTCTCTTCCCTCTTGCATATTTGCGCGTTTGCCTGTTTTTCACTCGAGCAGAAAGTTTTAATTTGCAAACAAACAGGCGTCCGCGTCTTGTCCATCAAGTTTCATTACGTGTTAATGATTTTTTGCGCATTAAATTCCATCGCATCACAACTGCACACGTTTATCGATTGCGCGTTTACCGGCTGCATAATTCAATTAACTTTTTTTGTTTCATGTTCGTATACGCAGCGCAAATGCGCCATCATTGTTTTCGCCTTTGATTTGCCGAGCTGGTAATTAATGTTTGTCGTAAAAAGTTATTTAGAATTCCAATGCCGCTAGTCTAACTGCGTGTGTCCATCGGTTTCGATTTCCGTTTGAAAATCGCAAGTTTAATTATAATCAAAGCATCGGTTGCGTTGGTTTTTTTCTCTTCTGTGATTATCTCTAGTGATTAGTTATTATTTTTTGTTTGAGAAGGACGAAAGGTTTGGAATTTAGGACGGTAATTCAGTACGCAAATAGTTGAATGTAAATTTACGCCTGCCAATATCAATTTCATGCGGTTATTGAGCATGCAACTGCGTGTAAACCGTTAATTTATCTAACCATTTATACGCACAAATAAACACCGGCTATAAATGTGGACTTCTCACAGTTTTAGAGTGCAATCTGCACTTAACGCACACGTATCCTAATCCTAACTAAGATTAAAGATACAAATGTAACTTTGTTTCAATGTTTTTGTACTTTTAAACATATTTAAAGAAGCATTTTCCAGGTTTTGAGAGCAAAAAGTGGTACTTTACTCACGGGCGGCCATGGCCGTGACTAAAGTACTTTATTATAGGGAAATTTGAAAAATTTTGGTGCAGGAATGTTTCAAATATCAAATATTAACTTATCGCATGTCAAATGTTTGATGTATCAATTACAATTGAATAGAAATATTTTATGGCCATCAGGTTATAAATTAAGCATTTATTTTATTGCTTGACTAGGCGTTGAAGGCACTGTCATGCATTTCTAATGTATTTTATTTATTCAATCATATTTCACGAATCGATACGATGACATTCTGCGAAATGAGAATTCCACGCAAAAGGCATGCCTATTCAATCAGACAGGTTTCCGTGAAAAATCGCTGAAATGACTGCGAACTTGAACTTTATTTGCAAGCGCATTAAATTAGAATTACGCCTGGCAATATGCACGCGCAGAGAGCAATAAAATAATTTCGTGCCGAGGCGCATTGCGCGCGCAATGATGATGAGTGAAAATTTTCGATATTGTATTTGGCATGATCTATGATCCGATTGAGTATGTATGCGCAATGTGCGCGAAGCGAGACGTGCGGAAATATTAATGATAATGGCACTTTCCGCGTCTGCGAGCCTGTGACTTTCTGACATTGAGTACCACTTTCAGCGCGCTTTTTTCCCTGCGTTTTCTAGCATCACTATCATCAGTGTCGATGAGATAGATCATGCGATCCGAGGAAGGAATAATTATCATGCGGCCATGTTTGGCCGATTGCCATTTGCAAAACGTAAAAATTTCCATATTTTTTATCTTTCCAAGTCGAGAAGATTTATAATTATTACAATCTTGTTAAATCTTGGGGTTTACAATTTTGCTTGCCAACAATAGTGGTTAAATAATGAGTGTTTATTTTCGTAATGGTCGTGTGCGTCTGCGAATGTAATTAAAGTTAGCAATTTGCTGGCGCGACGTCATGAATGCCAGTCCTAATTCGATAAATTGGCGATCGGGGCGATAGGTCGTAATTAACGTAATGGAAAACGGCGTGCGGCCGCGAGCGCGATCAATCATTGATTTTGCGAGATCGCCGCGCGGCTTGTCAAAGACACACTGCCAGTTATGCTATTTTCTTCATCAACTTATTCAATTCGCATTTAGATTTTTTTGCTTATTTTTCATTTAATCGCAGGGCATTTACATTGCGAATGATTTGTGTCTGCTTGCAGCAACATCTCTATTTGATAATAATTCCGCGCAGGAAACTCGTTTTTCTCTTGCGTGCATATTTTTATTTATCGATGTAATCGAACATTTTGCAAGTATAATTTAACGCGCGCCACACATCCTAATTCAGCGCCGAGTGATCCAGGAAGCGGGAAATTAATT